>NC_047659.1:148747531-148762531 GCF_011762505.2 Arvicanthis niloticus
GCATCTGTCTGTAAACTTTAACTGTCACTCCAGAGTCAAGTCAAATTTGAACTACACAAGGGGGACACTGTAGCAGATTACCGTGTGTGTGTGTGTGTGTGTGTGTGTGTGTGTGTGTGTGTGTGTGCATACATGTGTTATGCTTCAGCTGTGAGTGCTGTTCCTTGTCATCTAGTGGGCTTCTGGCTGATTTTTTAAAGCTTTTCTAATTTTTTAAACAGAATTATGTATTTATTTTATGTATAGGAGTGCCCTATAGCTGTCTTCAGACACACCAGAAGAGGGAAATGGACCCCATTACAGATGGTTGGGAGCTACCTTGTGGTTGCTGGGAATTGAACTCAGGACCTATAGAAGAATACCCAGTGCTCTTAACCTCTGAGCCATCTCCCCCAGTTCTCTAATTCTAGACCTGTGTACTGAAGACAATTCTTTTTGTCCCTTCCTTCTTTCTTTCCTACCTACTTTCTTTCTTTCTTTCTTTCTTTCTTTCTTTCTTTCTTTCCCTCTTTCCTGTTGGTGGGCAATTGGAGCAATGCCTTTCCTCATAGGACTGATTTTACTGTGTGACAGGGTTTGTGTAATGGTCTGGTTTTATTTATATTTACTTGAGGGTCTTTGTCTCTCTCTGTCACTATCTCTTTCTCTGTTTCTGTCTTTCTCTGTCTCTCCCTGCATATCTCTCTGACTCTGACTCTCTCTCTCTCTCTCTCTCTCTCTCTCTCTCTCTCTCTCTCTGTCTTTCCAGCTCTGAAGTTCAGAAAGATGGAATGTTAGCCAATAAGTATCTTTTTTTCCTACAATGTGCGTGTGTTTCATCTTATTTATTTATTTATTTATTTATTTATTTATTTATTGGTTTTTCTAGGCAGGGTTTCTCTGTGTAGCCCTGGCTGTCCTGGAACTCACTCTCTAGACCAGGCTGGTTTGCAACTCAGAAATCCGACTGCCTCTGCCTCCCAAGTGCTGGGATTAAAGGCCTGTGCCACCACTGCCCGGCACTGTGTATGTGTGTGTTATATGTCAGCTGCTAGTGCTGTTATTTGCTGTCTAGTGGGCTTGTGTTTGATTTCTTTAATTTTTTTTCTAATTCTTGAGCAGTGTACTGAAGATAATTATTTTTGTCCTTCCTTCCTTCCTTCCTTCCTTCCTTCCTTCCTTTCTTAGTGTAATAGTGTGTTTTCATTTAAATTCACTTGATGGTCTCTCTTTCTCTCTCTCTCTCTGTCTCTCTTTCTCTTTCTGTCACTCTGTCTCTCTTTCTCTGTGTATCTCTGTGTTCTCTCTGTGTTCTCTCTGTTTCTCTCTCTCTCTCTCTCTCTCTCTCTCTCTCTCTCTCTCTCTCTCTCTCCAGCTCTCAAGTTCATGTTCAGAAAGATGGAATGTTAGCCCATAAGTATCTTTTGTTCCTAAAATGTGTGTGTGTGCGTGTGCGTGTGCATGTGTATAGCTGCTTGTAAATTAATACTACAAGCTGGGGCCCACCCAAGATTTGTGTTTCAGAGATCTTTACTTGGTCAATGAAGTAAATGGTGGCATAAGCTTGATTTTGTTTCTGTTTTCCTTTTCCTTTTTTTTTTTTTTTGTTCATTTGTTTTTCTGTTTGTAACTTTACACATATGCTTTATTTTCCAATATTTCAAACCAAATGCTTCTTGTGGTTCTCATTTCATTTCAAGGGTAGTCTCTAGATCAGAAGAACTTCCTCAGAGGAGCTTCCTTACCATTCTCCACCTTAAGGGCACATGCCTTTCATCCCAACACTTGGGAGGCAGAGGCAGAAAGACATTCTGTTTTGTTTGTTCGTTTGTGTGTTTTGGTTTTGTTTCTTTACTTGTCTGTTTTGTTTTATTTCATTCGGTTCTTCCAGCTTGTGTGACATGGTTTCACTTTACATCCCAGTTTTATTCCATTTATTTATTTGTTCGAGCTAAATTCTAAATTCTCTTTCAACACTTCCACCTCCCCTCCCCCGACACTGCCTGCTCCCTGTGTGTGTGTGTGTGTGTGTGTGTGTGTGTGTGTGTGTGTGTGCAACATGGAGGGTGGGGGTGGGGGGAAGGGATCTGCACACCTCTGCCATGTCACTCCAGAGGCAAGTTTTCTGCAGAAAAGCAATTAGTGAGAGAGGATTCCAGTGTGTATGTCTGACCATTCACTTATTGCTTTCCCTCCAGGCAACTGACTGAACAAAACAATAGGCACAGACCTAGCTCTTTTGAAATGGTAATGGGGTTGGTAACATTCCACAAGAGAAAGAGGGAAATTCACTCTCATCCAAGCCACGCCCTGCCAGCAGCACAGGGATTTGGGATTTTTTTCTTTTCTTTTTTCTTTTTTTTGTTTTGTTTTGTTTTTTGAGACAGGGTTTCTCTGTGTAGTTCTGGCTAGCATGGGGATTTCTAAGGGCGAATCTGGACAATATTTACACGATTTATGCTTCATGTTTCATAAAATAAAGCTTGTAAAGGGCTGGAGAGATGGCTCAGTGGATAAGAGCACTGACTGCTCTGCCAGAGGTCCTGAGCTCAATTTCCAGTAAGCGCAGGGTGGCTCAGAACCATCAGTCATGTGATTCAATGCACTCTTCTAGTGTGTGTCTGAAGATAGCTGCAGTGTGTACTAAAATAAACATCAAATAAATAAATCTTTAAAAAATAAAATAAAACAAACTGGTGAAGCAATTGAGCATCTCAAAATACCAGGCCACCACCACCATCATGTTCATCTATCCACTTCTTTTCTTTTATTATTTATATCTCTATCTATCTATTGATATATATATTCAGGTAACCATGTAGGTGTTTCCCCTTTCTTTTCTTAACCTCAATAGCCCCAACTGGGACAGAATTGCACACTGCCTTTCTAGCTGGGAGTGGTTAGATATGCAGAGAAAAAAGTTTTGCTTATTGTTTTTTTTCCCCCCTTTGGGAGGGGGCTTTTTTTTTTTTTTTTAAATATAGTACAAATTGGTTTTTCTGTACAATATTCTGATCATAGTTCTCCATCTCGAAACTCCTCCTAGCGACTTCATCCCCATCCACCCAGATCTACCCAAGGCCCGCACTTAGGTTTGCTCAATATATATACCCAATTGAGTCTCCATTGGAGAAAGAACAATTTTGGTTGTCACTTGGAGGTGACGTGTGTGCTAGTGACTTCAGACTTCTATCCATTTTCCACTCTGAGAGCTGTGTTTATACCTGATACAGGCCCTCCCTGGGTTCTGAAACAAACAAACAAACAAACAAACAAACACACACAAACAAATTTAAAGCAGTCAACAACTGACTGCACAAAAAGTGGCTGTAGGCCTCTTGCGGCCTCTTGTAGGATTTGTAGATAATACTGTGTAAAACTCCTTTAATAAAGCAAAATCAAATCTAGAACTTCACAAAAGGGACACTTGAACAAATTACGATTGATTGCTTGTGTATACAGAAAACTTTTTTTCCCTCAAGAAATCCTGTTTCAAATTAATAAAAACTAAGTGAGTCAGTCAGTAATTACAAACTACTACAAATTACAAAACTAAGTGAGTCAGTCAGTAATTACAAACATACAAGCAAACATGCAAGCATGAATGCATACATACACACACACACACACACACTAAACTAACAAGAAATCAAAAACAAAAAACTTACTGGGGTTAACAGTGTGCTGCCAATACATTCACAGAACAAGAAATTAAAAAACAAACAAACACACAGACAGACACACGCACACACACACACACACACACACACACACGTACGTACAATCACAGAGGCAGGATTTACTTGACAGGCTGGCCTGCCTGGACTGTCTAGTATGTTTTGGCAACATGTAGAGAGAGACTTTGTCTGTCATGCATGAATAAACAGAGAAAAAGATGTATTCATCATCCATCTATACACGCATGTGTGTACGGTGGCTCAGAGGGCAAAGCTGCTGGCTGTTAAGGTCTAGGTACAATATGAAGGCCTACATGAAATGCAAAGGCCTGGGTCAGATTAGGTAACTCTTACCTGGTGTAGTGGTTGGTTTGTGTTTCAGAGATCCTTACTTATTTATTGATTTCTTGCGCCTGGGCCTGTGTAGACCCTAGGTAGGCCACACTTCCAGAAAAACAGAACAAAACAAAATGAAATCAACTCACAAACCAACCCAGCAAACAAGTTTGCCTGCCTGCCTGCCTGCCTCCCTATACAGAGAAATGACATCTAGATTCAACCAACACTACCTCCTAAGTCGGCCTGTATTTCTCTTTTCTCATCTTTTCCTTTCTCTCTTTTTGATTTCCTTTTTCTTTCTTTCTTTTCTTTTCTTTTTTCTCTTTCTTTCTTTCTTTCTTTCTTTCTTTTATTTTGTTTATTTTTTTATTTTATTCATACAGGGTTCCTTAGTGTAGCCAGCCCTGGATGTCTTGGACACACTTTGTAGACCAGGCTGGCCTCAAACCTGTGAGAGCCTGCCTCCGTTTTTTTCAAATGGACACGGCTATGACCGGCTAAGATTCTTATCTTTTATTGGCTTTATTTTTATTTTTTAATGATTCTAGCTTTTCCCCAGCAGCGGTGGAGGCAGAGGGAAGTGGATCACTGTGAGTTTGTGGCTAGTCCATCCTACTGACCGAGTTACACGAAAGGAGTCTCAGGGTGACTGATCATATTTATCTTTTAATATGTGTTCTAATTAAAAATAACAACACAAAAATGATTTAAAACGACCGATGCGATTCAGAGTCTGGCATTTAAAAGTATTAGACAAAAGCAGGAGAGAAAGGCATGACTATGAGGCTTCTGGCTGGCTGCTTTTGGGCGCCTCCTCCTCCTTCTCCTCCTCCTCCTCCTCCTCCTCCTCCTCCTCCTCCTCCTCCTCCTCCTCCTCCTCCTCATTAATCTGCACGTGCAAAGTGCTACCCCTAGAGGCTGGTAAAGGGAGAGACAGAAGCGACCTGGAACAGTTACTGGTCACATGGACCCGGCCCCCTCCATTTTGGTGAAGTCAATGAGCAACTGAATGACAGAACAAGGGAGTAGAAACAAACAGACATGCAGGCGCAATACCTTCCAGCGGTTCAAGAGAGAAAAGGAAGTTGAGTGTGAAAGTAAAGTACATGCCTTTAATCTAATAGTCTTTAGGAGGCAGAGAGAGAGAGAGAGAGAGAGAGAGAGAGAGAGAGAGAGAGAGAAGTTCCATGACAGTGAGCTTTACACTCAGAGAACAATTGTCTGTCTCGAGTCCACCTCCCAAATGATCCGTTGTACTCTTTCAGATTTATGTCTGAGGAGCAGACTTCCCCATTACCCCTCCCCCCCCCATTATGTGAAGGAAAAACAATACACCGCTATGTTGTAGAAAGGTTTGACCCCCAAACTGGGCTTCTTACCCCGAGTTAAGCATTCTGTTTTTGGATAGAAGACACAAAACTTTGATTATTTACAGTAAGCCTTAAACAGCACTGGAAGAGACTGGCAGATATTTACCCTCTGTATTTAAATAAAAAAAAAAAAAATCTCGATTCTCAGGAGTCATATGGTGGGTCCTCCTAGGTTCTGGTGCCTTCAGACAGTGTTTCTTAGCGAATGACGTTTATGCTGATATAGATTTTTACCTATTTTGACTGGCTGACCTGCTAACTAGCTAGCTAGCTAGCTAACTAACTAACTAACTATGTCTGCCTGGCATACAGAAGGAGTTCCAGGATGGTTGATTATATCTATCTTTATAGTTCTTATATAGACTCTGAAGTCTCTCCAGCCCTCAAGTCCTCAAGTTCAGAAAGATGGAATGTTAGCCCATAAGTATCTCTTTTTCCTAAAATGTGTTGTTGTTGTTATTATTATTATTGTTATTATTATTATTATTATTATTATTATTATTATTATTATTTTGGTTTTTCTTATTATCACTATTTTGGTTTTTCTAGACAGAGTTTCTCTGTGTAGCCCTGGCTGTCCTGGAACTCACTCTGTAGACCAGGCTGGCCTGCAACTCAGAAATCTGACTGCCTCTGCCTCCCAAGTGCTGGGATTAAAGGCCTGTGCCACCACTGCCCGACACTGTGTATGTGTGTGTTATATGTCAGCTGCTAGTGATGTTACTTGCTGTCTAGTGGGCTTGTGTTTGATTTCTTTAATTTTTTTTTTTCTAATTCTTGAGCAGTGTACTGAAGATAATTATTTTTGTCCTTCCTTCCTTCCTTCCTTCCTTCCTTCCTTCCTTCCTTTCTTAGTGTAATAGTGTGTTTTCATTTAAATTCACTTGATGGTCTCTCTTTCTCTCTCTCTCTCTGTCTCTCTTTCTCTTTCTGTCACTCTGTCTCTCTTTCTCTGTGTATCTCTGTGTATTTCTTTGTTCTCTCTGTTTCTCTCTCTCTCTCTCTCTCTCTCTCTCTCTCTCTCTCTCTCTCTCTCTCTCTCCAGCTCTCAAGTTCATGTTCAGAAAGATGGAATGTTAGCCCATAAGTATCTATCTTTTGTTCCTAAAATGTGTGCATGTGCGTGTGCGTGTGTATAGCTGCTTGTAAATTAATACTACAAGCTGGGGCCCACCCAAGATTTGTGTTTCAGAGATCTTTACTTGGTCAATGAAGTAAATGGTGGCATAAGCTTGATTTTGTTTCTGTTTTTCTTTTCCTTTTTTTTTTTTTTTTCTGTTTGTAACTTTACACATATGCTTTATTTCCCAACATTTCAAACCAAATGCTTCTTGTGGTTCTCATTTCATTTCAAGGGTACTCTCTAGATCAGAAGAACTTCCTCAGAGGAGCTTCCTTACCATTCTCCACCTTAAGGGCACATGCCTTCCATCCCAACACTTGGGAGGCAGAGGCAGAAAGATTTCTGAGTTCCTTGGCCAGCCTGGTCTACGGAGTGAGTTCCAGGACAGCCAGGGCTACACAGAGAAACCCTGTCTCAATAAATAAATAAATAAATAAATAAATAAATAAATAAATAAAAAAAAGTTGTTCCCCAAAATGCTCAGGGCCATCTCCCCCTCCAGCCAGGGAGGAGTCTCAGGCTATCATCTGTTGTGGAATGTTGTATGTAAGCTTGCTTTGCTTTGTAAAGGCCAAACTTTACAGACATTCTGTTTTGTGTCTTTGTTTTGATTTTGTTTCTTTACTTGCTTGGTTTGTTTTATTTCATTTTTGTTTTCCAGCTAGCTGGATTGCTTGCTCACTTGTGTGACATGGTTTCACTTTATATCCCAGTTTATATTCCAGTTGTTTATTTGTTTGAGTTAAATTTTAAATTCTGTCTCAAACACCTCCACCTCCCCTCCCCCCACACTGCCTTCTCCATGTGTTTGTCTGTGTGTGTGTGTGTGTGTGTGTGTGTGTGTGCAGGGATCTGCATGCCTCTGCCATGTCACTCCAGAGGCAAGTTTTCTGCATAGAATCAAATCATAATATATATATATATTATATCCAGTTGAGTCTCCATTGAAGAAAGACCAATTTTGGTTGTCACTTGGAGGTGACGTGTGTGCTAATGACTTCAGACTTCTATCCATTTTCTACTCTGAGAGCTGTGTTTATACCTGATACAGGCCCTCCCTGGGTTCTGAAATAAACAAACAAACAAAAACAAACAAATTTAAAGCAGTCAACAACTGACTGCACAAAAAGTGGCTGTAGGCCTCTTGCGGCCCCTTTTTTTTAAAGTTGTTCCAAAAATGCTCTCAGGGCCATCACTCCCCCTCCAGCCAGGGTGTTAGTCTCAGGCTATCATCTGTTGTGGAATGTATGTGAGCTTGCTTTAGTTTGTTAGGCCAAACTTGACAGACATTTTTTTTGTTGTTGTTGTTGTTTTGGGTTTGTTTGTTTGCTTGTTTGTTTGTTTTGTTTCCTTTGGTTTTTCCAGCTTACTTGATTGCTTGCTTGCTTGCTTGTGCGACATAGTTTCCCTTTCTCTACCAGTATTTATTCCAGTTATTTGTTCGAGCTATCTAGATTCTCTCTCAGCACCTCCAACTCCCCCCCCCACTGCCTCCTCCGTGTGTGTGTGTGTGTGTGTGTGTGTGTGTGTGTGTGTGTGTGTGTGGCAGGGTAGGGGGCAAGGATCTGTACACCCTAGCCATGTCACTCCAGAGGCAAGTTTTCTCAAAAAAATCCATCTGTGAGTGACTATTCAAGTATGTATGCCTGACAATTCACTGTCCTTATTGCTCTGGCCCCAGGGGACTGACTGAACAAAACAATAGGCTCATACCTAGGTCTTTGGAAATGGTAATGGCACTCCACCCAGAGAAAGATTCACTTTCACCCAGCCTCGCCCTGTCAGCTCAGGGACTTGTAAGGGTGAAGCTGGACAATATTTACAGGATTTCTACTTCATGTTTAATAAAATAAAGCTTGTGACGGGCTGGAGAGATGGCTCAATGGTTAAGATCACTGACTGCTCTGCCAGAGGTCCTGAGCTCAATTCCCGTAAGCACACGGTGGCTCACAACCATCAGTCATGTGCATTTAAAAGTATTAGACAAAAGCAGGAGGAAAAAGGCGTGGCTGTAGATGGTATGAGGCTTCTGACTGCTTTTGGGCGCCTCCTCCTCCTCCTCATTAATCTGCACGTGCAACGTGCGACCCCTAGAGGCGGGTAAAGGGAGAGACAGAAGCGACCTGGAACAGTTACTGGTCACATGGCCGGCCGCCTCCATCTTGGTGAAGTCAGTCAGCGGCCAAGATGGCTGCCATCCACATGTCACCCCACCCCCACCCCTTTATGTGAAGGAAAAACAATTTTTAGTAGTTAGGATAAGCCTTAACCGTCACTAGAAGAGCCGCACAGATTAGAATTTAATTTTCTTTCTTTTTCTCTTTGTCTGTCTGTCTGTCTCTCTCTCTCTCTCTCTCTCTCTCTCTTTCTCTCTCTCTCTCTCTTTTAGTCAAAAACCTCGATTCTCAGGAGCCGTACGGTGTGTCCTCCTAGGTTCTGGTGCCCTCTTCTGGCATGCAGGCATATAGGCAGCAGAGAGAGAGCTCACACACACAGACTGAAAAAAATAATAATAAAAAAAATCAATAAACAAGAAGAAAACATGTTGGATTTTATGACAGAGTTTCTCTGTGTGTGTTTTCTATTTTAGCTGTGAGTGCTGTTACTTACTGTCTTGTGGGCTTGTGTTGGATTTCTTTAAAAAAAATTTTTTTTAATCCTTGACCAGTGTACTGAAGATAATTACTTTTGCCTGCCTGCCTTCCTTCCTCCCTTCTTTTTTCCTTCCTTTTTCCTTCCTTCCTTCCTTCCTTCCTTCCTTCCTTCCTTCCTCCCTTCCTCCCTTAGTGTTTACTTGAGGATCTCTGTCTGTCTGTCTCTTTCTGTCTCTGTCTGTCTCTGGTTTATGGGGGATGGATGGGAGACCTGTGGTCGTCTAGAGTGTCCCAAGCTCTGGGCTCTAGACTCTGAACTGCATTCTCTTTAGCAATCTTCCCGATGTGGCTATATTTAACCCCATTTTTATTTTTAATAAAACGGTCCAGAGTTTAACCACCTCCAAAGGAAACCCCTTCCCCACTAATGCCCATATCCACCCTGCAATGATATTGATTCCTTGATTGGTCATCTCCCACTCCCAACATTCTCTCTGTCTGTCTGTCTGTCTGTCTGTCTCTCTCTCTCTCTCTGTATCTGTGTCTCTCTGTCTCTCTCTTTCTCTGTCTGCCTCTCTCTGTCTATCTCTTTCTCTCTGTCTCTCTCTGTCTCTCTGTCTCTCTGTCTCTCTGTCTCTCTCTCTCTGCCTGCCTCCTGAGAGCTGACTTTTTTTTTTTTTTTTTTTTTTTTTTTTTTTGTGCTGAACTTAGTAGTGCGTAAACTCAGTAACTCTCCAAGGCAGGCGGGAGCTGAAAATATGAAGATAAGATGGTGGTTGAGTTGTGTGTAGGAGAGAAAAAGCTTCCGTGCTGCTTTCCAAAGTTGGCTCTTTGCAGCTTTTGGGGGGGGGGGGGGGGGGGGGAATCCGTGTTTAGAATGTGTCTTTTTCTTTATTCAATTCTGTCTTAATTTTGTTTTGTTTTTCGTTAGTCAGTTAGTCCTTTCACTTAGAGACCGATGATTTCTCCTGCTTTCAGGGCTCCCTCCCTTTCTCCCTCCCTCCCTGACCCACTTTCGGTTTCGGGTTGCTGAGGAGGTCGGCCCGAGCCCAGCCCGCGTCGTTCGTTCGTTTGCTGTGTTCGGGCGGGACGACGGGGACCGTTTGTGTCAGTCATTCGGGAGAAGCGGTGGGTCCCCTGCTCCCGTCGTGCGTGGGTTAGTGTCCCCCTGAGCTAGGGAGGACCCTCCAGAGGGAGGGAGTGAGTGAGTGATTGCGGCGGCCATGAGCGATCTGTCCTCTCGGTTTGCTTGGTCGATGGAGACCGTTCTCTGGTGACACCTAGTGGTGACAAGTTTCTGCGGCGACCGACGCTCCTGGTCCCCGGTTGATGACAAAGGACGGGGAAGTGCCTGTTGCGAGGCGGCCAGGGTGACGGGAGGCCCGGCAAGCAGGCGGGTGCTTCCCGGAGGTGGCCACGTGTTTAAGTTGGGTCTCTACCCAGGGGGTTGTACCTGGAGCTCTGCGGGGAGAGGTAGTGGCTGTACACCCTATTGGGACCGATGCTGGGCTTGGTGGCAGCTTACTCAGGTCGACCAGAAGGCTTCGGTCCGGTCCACGGGACTGCGTTTCTGAGGCCGAGAGGATGCGATGGCCCCGGCTTGCTAGCCGCCATGGCCCGGCCCCGACTCCGTGGAGCTTCGGAGCTTCTCCACAAGTCCCTGGTCCCAGGCAGGGGAACTTAGGTTTCTGAGGCCGAGAGGATGCGGTGTCCCCGGCTTCCAGGCCGATGTGGCCCGGCTCCGTGGAGCTCTGGAGCATTTTTTTTTTTTTTTTTTTTTTTTTTTGTAATCTTTGTCCCGGAGCCCTCTCTGTCCCCATCAGCGGGGCCCCTGACTTCTTGAGGCCGAGAGGGTGGCACGTCCCCGGCTTCCAAGCTGATGTGGCCCGGCTCCCTGGAGCTCTGGAGCCCTTTTTTTTTTTTTTTTTTTATCTCCAGGAGCCCTCTCTGTCCCCGTCAGCGGGGCCCCTGACTTCTTGAGGCCGAGAGGATGGCACGTCCCCGGCTTCCAAGCTGATGTGGCCCGGCTCCCTGGAGCTTTGGAGCCTTTTTTTTTTTTTTTTTTCCTCCCTCCAAGGATCTCGGTCCACAGCGCCGGGACTCTGTATCCTGAAGCCGAGGGGAAGCTATGGGCTCGGCTTTCTATCATGGCTTTCTCGGTTTAGGAGCACTCATGGTTATCAGGTCGACCAGTTGTCCCTCTGAGGTCCGGTTCTCTTGTTTATGGGGACATTTTTGGGACAGGTCACGAGGCGTGACTTCCAGATGTTCCCTGTGGCCTGTGAATTTCCTCCCTGTGTCTTTTGTGGTTTTGATGTTGGCTATCTGTCCATATTGGACCTGGAGATATGTACTGACACGCTGTCCTGTGATTGTTGAGACTAAAGGACATTGGAGGCCCTCCCAAGGCTGTTTGCTTGTCCAGCCTTTTTATCTGCCCACGGGTCTCCGTAGCTCCCGAAGCTATTACCCGAGTACGCTTCTTGCTTTCCCGTGCTTGCTTGCGTGCTCTTGCTGTTGTTCAGCTTGTGACAACCGGGCGCTGCATGATGCGTGTCAGGCTTTTTTTTTTTTTTTTCCCGATTTCCACGTGGTTGTTGTCACCTGCACCGGGTGGAACGGTGGATCCAGGGGCGACGAGGGGACTAATTCCGCTTGCTGTTTCCCCTCCCCTGGTTTTTTTTTTTTTTTTTTTTTTTTTTTTTTTGAATTAAGGAGCTCCCGAGCCTCCTTGTGTGTTATCCGGCCTTTCTGCCACGTGCCTCCCGAGCGCACGGTTTTTTTTTTTTTCCCCCTTCCCTTTAAAAGGAGCTCCCGAGCCCTCCTTGTTGCCTCCCGAGCGCATTTTTTTTTTTTTTTTTTTTTTGTGGTGGCTTGTCCGGTGGCATTCCTCTCCCGTTCTTTCTCGTGCGTGTGTTTTCTCGTCTCTCTCGCTTTACCCGGTTGTGTAAGATCCCGCTGGCCGTCCTCCCGGTGGTGGCCTGCTCTCGCTCGGTTGGATCGATGTGGTGCCTCTGCGTTGTCTTCGGGCCGGGGCCTAAGCCGCGCCAGGCGAGGGACGGACATTCATGGCGAATGGTCATTCCATGCGAATGGCGACCGCGCTTCTCGTTCTGCCAGCGGGCCCCTCGTCTCTCCTCCCCATCTGTGCCGGTGGTGTGTGGTAGGCAGGGGTGCGGCTGTCCGGCCCGAACGCCGACCCGCGCGCACTTGTCGTCGTGGTTCGCGGGGTCTTCGTGGGCGCGTCAGGGGCTCTGCTGTCCTGCGGTTCACGCGGTGTTGTGTTCCATCTTGGCCCTCTCCCTTTCCCCGAACCGGGGAGGGTGGCTGGTCCGTTTGCGCCGCATGCCCTTTCCCGTCGGGTATGTGTGCGCCCGGCTTTTCGCGAGCCTCTGGTGCTCCTGGAGCGTTCCCGGCTTTGATTGCCAAGGTGCCCGCTTCTGAGCTGGTGGTGGCGCTTCCCGTTCCCCGGCGTTGCCTCCCGTGCTCCGTTTCGCTGCGAGTTGTCTTCCCGCCTCGGTCGGCTCTGTGTTGCGGAGACCAGAAAAAAAGGGGGTCGAGAAAAAGTGCGGTAGAAAAAAGAACCAGATGTGGTTCCTTGTCCTGAGAAGGGTGGGGCGGCGGCCCCCCCTCGTTTGGGTGAGCGCCCACCCCGTGCTTTCTATCTTGGCCTTTGCCCGTAGGCCTTGCGCGTAGGGTGGTGCTGAGCGGTCGCGGGGCTGGCCCTTTTAAGTTTAAACTCTCTGCTCCTGTTTTTTTTTGTTGGGGGGCTTTGAGAGGCCTGGCTCTCGGGGGCTGACCTGTCGCAGGTCTCCTCTGTCCGCGGAAGCTCAAGTTAAAACCCTGGAAAGAGAGAAGAGAGATCTTTGCCGGTACCGCAGACCCCCCGCGCGCGCACACGCCGCGTGGGTCTTGTCGCTGAGCCCGTGCGTCGCAGCTCTTGGTTGCCGGGACTCGTCGGGTCGGGTCCGTCCCGCCCTCAGTGAGAAATGTTGCCTTCTCTAGCTATCCCTCGGAAAAGGGTGTGCTGTGACCCTCGGAGGGGCTCCTCCCGAGCGGGCCCCTCGAGTGCCCGCCGCCCGCGACCGCCTCATGCGCGCAGCGTCCGTTCTCTCGTCTACCGCGGCCCGCGCCTCCCCGCTCCGAGTTTGAGGAGGGATCACGCGGGGCAGAGCTCGTCGTCCTGCCGTCGCGCTGAGCTGGTGTGGGGTTCTTCTGGTTGTGGTGGTGGGGGAAAGGGCCGCGCGCTTGCCCGCGTGCGCGGTACCCCCCACACCCCGAGGGTCGTCGTGGGGCGGAGGGTGGGGATGGCGGCGGTGGGCTCCCGGTCCCACCCGTCTCCCCTTCCTCCCGTGCCGTCCGCCGCGTGCGTCCCCTTGGCCCGCGCGCGTTCACGTCTTGTGCCCCTCCCGCGACCGGGTGTACACCGCGCGTGTGGTGCGTGTCGTGTGTGCTCTCGGGCCGTGCGGTGGTCGCCTCGCTCCCCCTTCCGCGGCAGTGTTCCCACGACCGGGGGAAATCGCGGGATCTCCTCCCCCTCCTCGGTGTCCGGGAGGGCCCGTGTCTTGCGGGACTTGATCGCACCCTCGGGGGCGGACGTTTTTGGGGGAACGGTGGTTGGCCGCGTCCGGCGCGTCGTCGGACGTCGGGATCCGCTGCCGCTCGAGGGTCTCTGGCGGTCGGCGTCGGTGTGTCCGTCTCGGTCTCTCTCGTGTTGGTGTCTCCCGGGGCTCCCGGGGGCCCGTCGGTCTTGGGTCGGCTCGGTGCCGTGGGCGTGGTGGCGGGACTGCTCGGGGAGTGTGCAGTGTGATTCCCGCCGGTTCAACCCCGCGTGCCCCGTCGCCGCCCGGGCTGGCGGTCTCTGGGTCACCTTGTGAGGCGCTTTCCGGGGGAGGCTGGGTCGCGGGCGCTCCTGTCGTCGTCGCCGGCCCTCGTTCGTCCGTGTCGTTCCCCCCTCCCCGCCCGTCGCCGGTTTTTTCTCTCTCTCCCTTCCTCCTTTCCTCGTCTGGCCGACCCGCGGCCGTGCTGTCGGACCCCCCGAATGGGGGGCGGCCGGGCACGTAGGGTCTGGGCGGTCACCCGGGGTCAAGGTGTTGGGTGGGGGGGGAAGAACCGCCCGGCGGGTGGGAGGAGATGCGGTTTGGAGGGCGTCCCGGTCCCGCGGCTGCGGCGGCGTTCTTGTGTTGTGGTCTTGGAGGCTGTGTGTGTTGGGGGCCGGGGCTCGCTCGTCGACCCTGCCCTCCCTCCCTCCCTCCTCCATCCCTCGCGCAACGACGCCGCCCGGTTTCACGGCGGGTCCCTCCTCCTCCGCTTCTCGCCGGGCTGCCGGCCACCATCCGGTCACCCCGCCGTCCCCCTTTCGGTGTGGTCTCTCCCGCTTGCTCGTGGTCTCCCGACCCCGCCCGGAGGGTCGGGGAGTCTCCCGCGTCCCCCGGCGTTGCGCCTCGCTGCCGTGTGCTGGGGGGGCCCGCTGCGGTCCCCGCTCCCGTCCGTGAGCGCCCGCCGCACCCCGCCGGTGCGTCTCCGTGCCGCGACGAGTAAGGCCCTGGCGTGCCGCGTTTGTCGGGAGGGTGTCCGTCTCGCGGCGGGTCGACGCGGGTGTTGTCGGGTTCTTGACGGGTGGCCTTTCCCGGTCCGGCCCCCGCCGTCCCCCGCCCCGCCCGTCCCCGCGGTTCGTCCCCTCCGGTGGTGATGGTTCGGGGAATCGTCGTTTCCCGCGGGCGAGCGTTCGCCGGTCGCTTCTCTCCCGCCGCCACCACCGTGCCCGATTTGCCCCGCCCGGCTCTGCGCCCGGTGCGGCCGACCTTCCCGGCTCTCCCGATGCCACGGCGTGGGGGGAGGCACGGAAAGAGGAAAAAGTTGTCCGTTGTCGTGGTTGTCGGAGTTGTGGGGGGGTGTTGCGTTCCGAGGGCGTGCGG
>NC_047659.1:148777531-148780490 GCF_011762505.2 Arvicanthis niloticus
TAAACTAGATACACACACACACACACACACACACACACACACACACACACACACATATATATGTACATACATATATATATATATTTTATTATGTAGTCGACCAGTTGTCCCGTTTGCTTATATTTTTTTTTTTAATTTTAGCAATGTGAGGTTCTGTCTTTTAACAGACTGTTTTTAATGATGCATATACATATATATGTGTGTGTCTTTGTTTCCCCATCCCCCTTTTTGCGGGTCTCCTTTTATTGAACTATTATTATTATTATTATTATTATTATTATTATTATTATTATTATTATTATATTGTGAGGTTGCTGCCCAGTTGCCTTGTTTCAGAGTAGTATATGTGTGTGTGTGTGTGTATTATATATCATATGTATGTAGATAACATATATAATTTTAAAAACACATACACACATTTTTCTTTAATTATCTTATCATAATTTATATGATTTCCTTAATTATCAGGTCGACCAGTTGTCCTATAACAAGTACCAGGTGTCACACCAGTATTCCTGTGTATATGTGTATAAAATTTAAAAAGACATATGTTTGTATGTGGTCTGGACTCTTTAAATCAAATATGTGAGGTACTTGCTTGATGTTTCACTTTTCTAGGGCTCTCCTCTCTTCCTCTCTCTCCTCTCCTCTTTTTCCTCTCCTCTCCTCTCCTCTCCTCTCCTCTCTCTCTCTCTCTCTCTCTCTCTCTCTCTCTCTCTCTCTCTCTTCTTTCTATGCTTTCTCACCCCTCCTCTCTCTCCTCTCCTCTTCTCTCTCTCTCTCTCTCTCTCTCTCTCTCTCTCTCTCTCTCCTCTCTTCTTCTCTCTCCTCTCCTCTTTTTCCTCTCTTCTCTCTCTCTTTCCTCTCCTCTTCCTCTTCTTTCTATCCTTTCTCGCCCCTCCTCTCTATCCTCTTTCCTCTTCTCTTCTCTCTCTTTTCTTTCCTCTTTTCTCTCCTCTCCTCTCCTCTCATCTCCTCTCCTCCTCTCTCTGTCTCTCTCTGTCTCTCTCTGTCTCTGTCTCTCTCTCTCTCTCTCTCTCTCTCTCTCTCTCTCTCTCTCACATAAGAAGTTTGGCCCCTCACTCTGGCCTACCATTTTTGGGGGATCCATTTGTGGACACTGTCTGCCTGTCTGTTTTGCTATCTTTATTTCGTAGCCTTAGCTGTCTCCTTTGTCTCTCCGTAAGCCTCCACTGATGGTTGTTGTTTGGGACACACACACACACACACACACACACACACACACACACACACACACACACGCCTGCCCACCTCACAGTGAGGACTCAGGGGCAATCATGGAGGAGGACGTGGTAGGCACTGCATTGGGAAGCATTATTTGTCTGGGAGATTTGAGGAAGATGCTAGTGAGCCAGTGGGTTTCAATGTCAAGCCTTGTTCCCTAAAACTTAGAAATCTTCTAACAAAGCCTTTTTAAAAAATAAAATTATTTATTTATTTATTTATTTATTTATTTATTTATTTATTTTTCCTTCCTTCTACTTGTTTTCGCTCTGTCTGTAGCCCAAGCTGCCTAGCTATCAGCCTTTTTGGAATGAATATGAGCTTGCTTTCCTATGCTTCTGCTTCTGCTTCTGCTTCTGCTTCTGCTTCTGCTTCTGCTTCTGCTTCTGCTTCTGCTTCACTTCACCAGGATTCCTTTAACAGAAGAACTTAACAGACAGATTTGTGGTTTTGCTTGCTTGCTTGCTTGCTTGCTTGCTTGCTTGACATGGTTTTCCTTTCTGTCCATGCAGGGTTCCCTGACTGCCCTTTGGAAACCCATTGAGAGGCCAGAACCAAAGGTTTATTTCCCCACCGAGAAAACTGTGAGATGACTGCATGACAGCTCATTTAGGCACGGATCATCCCAGTGTGGAAAGATTGCCCTCCCTCCCTCCCTCCCTCCCTCCCTCCCTCCCTCCCATTTTTCCCTCTCCCATCATACACTCAATAAAATAAATAAATGAATAAAGTTTCCAGTTTATTTCTCCCTTTAAGCTGCCTAAATTCTCCCCTCCCATTTTCCCTCTCCCATCATACACTCAATAAAATAAATAAATGAATAAAGTTTCCAGTTTATTTCTCCCTTTAAGCTTCCTAAATTTTCCCCCAATGCCTCCAACTGCCCCCACCCCCACCATCACGATGATGCTCCAGGATAATCTAGCTCTTTGGAAATGCTAATGGCACTCCAACTGGAACACACCCTGATAAGAAAGAGAAAGAGGAAGAAACGATCTGATCCAGCTGGCCACGCCCTGCCAGCTCAAGGATTCTTCAGACCGAGAATCTGGACCATATTTACATAACCTGGTATTTCTAATATTATTTATTATGATTTATTTATACGAGTGAGCACACCACAGCTGCTGTCTTCAGACACACACCAGAAGAGTGAAGCAGGTCCCGTGACAGAGCTGCTAGGTGCTTATTGGGACCTCTGGAAGAAAGAGCAGTCAGTACCCTTAACCACTCAGCCATCTCTCCAGCAGGGAAATGGAGCGAGCGTAGGCCTGTGTATTAGGAAATTACAACCATTAGGCACCTGTATCCCCTCCTTATTTGTTTATTTATTCATTCATTCATTCATTCATTCATTCATTCATTCCTTTATTTTGACACCAACCAAAGTTTGAGTCTTAATGAAGGAAGCAAACATACCCTTCAAGATGGATGAATTTGGAAGGCTTACCTGAGGCTTAAAGGAATGACTGTCCAGGACTGTCCTGGGGGGGGGGGCTTGGGGGGGGGGACTGACTACACACAAAGATGCTGTTGCCTCCTCTTTGGAGATAATACTGTGTGAGTGAAACTTCCTAAATAAACCAAAGTCTAATTCAAAGTACACAAAGGGGACACTGTAGCAAATTACCATTGCTTGAGTATATAAAAAGCAGTTTTTTTCCTCTTTCCTTTCTCTTTCTTCTTTCTTCTTTATTTCTTTCTTCTCTCTCTC
>NC_047659.1:148790503-148798003 GCF_011762505.2 Arvicanthis niloticus
TGGAAGAAAGAGCAGTCAGTACCCTTAACCACTCAGCCATCTCTCCAGCAGGGAAATGGAGCGAGCGTAGGCCTGTGTATTAGGAAATTACAACCATTAGGCACCTGTATCCCCTCCTTATTTGTTTATTTATTTATTTATTCATTCATTCATTCATTCATTCATTCATTCTTTATTTTGACACCAACCAAAGTTTGAGTCTTAATGAAGGAAGCAAACATACCCTTCAAGATGGATGAATTTGGAAGGCTTACCTGAGGTTTAAAGGAATGACTGTCCAGGACTGTCCTTGGGGGGGGGGGCATGGGGGGGGGGGACTGACTACACACAAAGATGCTGTTGCCTCCTCTTTGGAGATAATACTGTGTGAGTGAAACTTCCTAAATAAACCAAAGTCTAATTCAAAGTACACAAAGGGGACACTGTAGCAAATTACCATTGCTTGAGTATATAAAAAGCAGTTTTTTCCTCTTTCCTTTCTTTCTTTCTTTCTTTCTTTCTTTCTTTCTTTCTTTCTTTCTTTTTTTTTCTCTTCAGTTTTTTAGAAATTCAGCTGGAGAGGCAGGTGGATTTCTGAGTTCGAGGCCAGCCTGGCCTACAGAGTGAGTTCCAAAACAGCCAGAACTACACAGAGATACCCTGTCTCGAAAAACCAAAAAAAAAAAAAACATAGAAATTCAGCTGGTCCTGGTGGTGCACACACCCTCCCTTAATTCCAGCACTACTCACTAAATACAAATTTTCCTCTCACAAACCAGCTCTAATTGAACCTTACAATTAATCTCTCTCTCTCTCTCTCTCTCTCTCTCTCTCTCTCTCTCTCTCTCTCTCTCCTTCCTCTCTGTTCCTTGTCTCTCCTCTCTCTTCTCTCTGTTCCTTGTCTCTCCTCTCTCTTCTCTTTCCTCTCTCTCCTCTCTCTTCTCTCTCCTCTCTCTCCTCTCTCTCTCTCTCTCTCTCTCTCTCTCTCTCTCTCTCTCTCTCTCTCCTTCCTGGGATCAATCTAAACAATCAATAGACTGTTTTGTGTAAGCTTAAGTAGCTCCTAGCTCAATATTTCAAAACAAATGCTTCTTGTGATTCACATTTCGTTTTAAGGGTACTTTCTAGATCAAAAGACCTTCCTCAGACAAGCTTCTTGACGATTCTCCACGTGTAAATTGGATTTCATCCCCGAAAGAGGGCATTAAATCCCAATGGTAGGTGGTTGAGAGCCACCATCTGGTTGCTGGGAACTGAACTCAGGACCTCTGGAAAAGCAGTCAGTGCTTCTAACCACTGAGCCATCTCTCCAGTGGCCCCACCCCAGTCTAATTTTTAAAAGACAGAGATGTGAGGAAAATCAGAGGATTCAGTGGGAGTAAGCGTGTGTCATATGGTATGGGTGCCGACAATAGGATTGATCTTACCCTCGGTTACATGTGGCATGAGGAAAGACATGAGGGTGGGGAAGACAACCACATGATTAGTGAAGAAATTAAACTGTAGCCTGTGATACAATTGTCCCTCTCCCTCTCCCTCTCTGTCCCCCTCAGACATGAATAAATATTGAAATTAAGCTAAATGGACAATGACAAGAAGCCAGCCAAGTGTGGTGCCAGAGGAAGGCAGGCCTGATCTAGGTATTGATTTCCAGGTCTATGTGCAGAAGCCCCTGACTCAGCTTTAAAAAAAAAAAAAAATGAAGAGGAAAATAAGACATGCAATTAAGAACAGAATTTTTAAAAACACACTTAAAAAAAGGGGGGGGGGTGAGGCAGTAGTGGGGTGGCCTGGCTTATAGAGAAGGGTCAAACACTGTTCTGCCATTGCCTCCTCAGTTGAACACACACAGAGAGCAGACAGAGCAGAGAGAGAGAGAGAGGCAGAGACACAGACAGAGAGATAGAGAGAGAGACAGACAGACAGACAGACAGACAGACAGACACACACACACACACACACACACACACACACACACACACACAGAGAGAGAGAGAGAGAGAGAGAGAGAGAGAGAGAGAGAGAGGAGAAAGAATAAAAAAATCAGGGATCAGGGGGCTGGGTGGGGGCTGGGACCTAATCAGCCTGCTCTGCCTGCACAGCCTCATGCTGCCACCTACTGTCCAGCCAGCAAACCTTCCTTTAGTCTGTCTTCCCAACCGCCAACCAGCCATCAGATGCATGGAGATTCTCAACTGACACTTGGAGAGAGAAAAAGCCCAAAAGAGTCCAATAAGCAAGCACCTTAGAGCCTCCTGTAGCATCCAGTGCTGCAGTTGTAACTAATCTCTCCTCCAAAGTCTGCTACAGAGACATGCCTGGAAGGATGTTGAAATTATTTCAAATGTGCATTTGTCCTCTGATGGGAATCCACGGTTTTTTGTTTGTTTGTTTGTTTTTGTTTTTTCCTGTTTTTTTTTTTTTAAAGTTGTTCCAAAAATGCTGAAGGACACAACACTCTGTCTGTGTGTGTGTGTGTGTGTGTGTGTGTGTATGCATGCTGCCAGAGGTCCTGAGTTTAATTTCCAGTAATAACATGGTGTCTCAGAACCACCTGTAATGTGATTCGATACACTCTTCTATTACACAGAATTGTACACTATCTTGCTAGCTGGCAGTGGTTGGTTGGATATGCAGACAAGAAAGTTTTGCTCTCAAGATTTTTTTGTGTGTATATACACACACAAACACACACCACACACACATGCAGGTGCACGCACACATGGAACTCACTCTGCAGACCAGGCTAGCCTGGAACTCAAATCTGACTGCCTCTGACTCCCAAGTGCTGGGATTATTTTTCTTTTTTTCTGTTTTTGTTTTGTTTGGTTTGTTTGTTTGTTTGTTTGTTTGAGACAGGGTTTCTCTGTATACTCCTGGCTGTTATATTTCAGCTGTGAGTGCTGTTCCTTGCCATCTAGTGGGCTTGTGTCCGATTTCTTTAAACTTTTAAAATTTATAAAAGAATTATGTATTTATTTTATGTATAGGAGTGCACTGTAGCTGTCTTCAGACACACCAGAAGACGGAACTGGATCCCATTATAAATGGTTGGGAGCTACCATGTGGTTGCTGAGAATTGAACTCAGGACCTATAGAAGAACACCCAGTGTTCTTACCCTCTGAGCCATCTCTCCCAAGTTCTCTAATTCTAGACCTGTGTACTGAACACAATTCTATTTGTCCCTTCCCTTCCTTCCTTCCTTCCTTCCTTCCTTCCTTCCTTCCTTCCTTCCTTCTTGCTTGCTTTCTTGACATGGTTTCCCTTTCTGTCCATGCAGGGTTCCCCGACTGCTCTTTGAAAACCCATTGAGAGGCCAGAACCAAAGGTGGAAAGATTGCCCTCCTTCCCTCCCTCCTTCCCTCCCATTTTCCCTCTCCCATCATACACTCAATAAAATAAATAAATGAATAAAGTTTCCAATTTATTTCTCCCTTTAAGCTTCCTAAATTCTCCCCCAATGCCTCCAACTGCCCCTACCCCCACCATCACGATGATGCTCCAGGATAATCTAGCTCTTTGGAAATGCTAATGGCACTCCAACTGGAACACACCCTGATAAGAGAAAGAGAAAGAGGAAGAAACGATCTGATCCAGCTGGCCACGCCCTGCCAGCTCAAGGATTCTTCAGACCGAGAATCTGGACCATATTTACATAACCTGGTATTTCTAATATTATTTATTATGATTTATTTATACGAGTGAGCACACCACAGCTGCTGTCTTCAGACACACACCAGAAGAGTGAAGCAGGTCCCGTGACAGAGCTGCTAGGTGCTTATTGGGACCTCTGGAAGAAAGAGCAGTCAGTACCCTTAACCACTCAGCCATCTCTCCAGCAGGGAAATGGAGCGAGCGTAGGCCTGTGTATTAGGAAATTACAACCATAGGCACGTCCCAAAGCTCCTCCTAGATCCTTCTTCCTCATCTACACAATTCTACCCTGGGCCTGTGGTTGTCAATTGGACATGACTTCAGTGCTAGTGAGTTTGGACTTGTCTCCATTTCACCTTCAGAGAACTGGGTTTTCAAACAACAACAACAACAACAACAACAACAACAACAACAACAAAAACAATTTAAAGAGGGCAACAACTGGACTGCACACAAAGATGCTGTTGGCTCCTCTTTGCAGATAATACTGTGTGTGTGAAACTTCCTTAATAAATTAACCAAAGTCTAATTCCAAATACACAAGGGGGACACTGTAGCAAATTACCATTGCTTGGGTATATAGAAAGCAGTTTTTTCTTTCCTTTCTTTTCTTTCTCTTCTGTTTTGTAGAAATTCAGCTGGTCCTGATGGTACACACACCCTCCCTTAATTCTAGCACTACTCATTAAATACAAGTTTTCCTCTCACAAACCAGCTCTAATTAAATGGTACAATTAACAACACTTTCTCTCTCTCTCTCTCTCTCTCTCTCTCTCTCTCTCTCTCTCTCTCTCCTTCCTGGGATCAATCTAAAGAATGGACTGTTTTGTGTAAGCTTAAGTAGCCTCTAGCTACTTTATCATAGAGGAATGGAGGAAAAGGACACCCCCCCCCAACCAAATAGTAGCCTAAACAATAAAAAACAGGCATCTGTTCCTACTCTGCCTTAGGATCTCTATGATCGCATAAATTTGGTTTTGTTTCTTCGTTTCTGTTTTTCTTTTCCCCTTTTTTGTTTGGTTTTCTGTTTGTAAATCCACACATATACTTTATTTTCCAATATTTCAAAACACATGCTTCTTTTGATTCTCATTTCACCGGTATGCTCTAGATCAGAAGAGCTTCCTCAGAAGAGCTTCCTTACCATTTTCTCCACATGTAAACTGGATTTACATCCCTGTCATCTGGAGGATAACAAGTATATGGAAGGGGTGGACGTGGGGGGGCAACGGATCGAATTGGGTATTTCTTTCCTGTGTGACCTTGACTCACAGCCCAAACAAATGAACACACTAAGAAAAAAATAAACCAAAGGAACCAGTTGCCTTGGAGGCCTGCCTGGTGTTGCTCCCCTGAGTCATATATTTAAACATTTATTTATTTATTTATTTATTTATTTATTTATTTATTTATTTATTTAATGTATATGAGCTCTGTCTCTCTCTGTCCCTCTCTCTCTGCCATTAAATACCAATGGCAGGTGGTTGGGAGCCACCATGTAGCTGCTGAGAACTGAACTCAGGACCTCTGGAAAAGCAGTCAGTGCTCTTAACCACTGAGCCATCTCTCCAGTGGCCCCACCCCAGTTTAATTTTTAAAAGACAGAGATGTGAGGAAAATCAGAGGATTCAGTGGGAGTAAGCGTGTGTCATATGGTATGGGTGCCGACAATAGGATTGATCTTACCCTCGGTTACATGTGGCATGAGGAAAAGACATGAGGGTGGGGCGGACAACCACACGATTAGTGAAGAAATTAAATTATAGCCTGCGATATGATTCTCCCTCTCCCTCTCTGTCTCTCTCAGACATGAATATTGAAATTAAGCTAAATTGCCTCCTCAGTTGAACACACACACACACAGAGCAGACAGGGAGGGAGGGAGGGAGGGAGGGAGGGAGGGAGAGAGAGAGAGAGAGAGAGAGAGAGAGAGAGAGAGAGAGAGAGAGAGAGAGGACTGCCAACCAGCCATCAGATGCATGGAGATTCTCAACTGAGACCTGGAGAGGGCCAGTTCCGAGCTCAAAAGAGTCCAATAAGCAAGCACCTTAGAGCCTCCTGTAGCATCTCCTGCTGCAGTTGTAACTAATCTCTCCTCCAAAGTCTACTACAGAGACATGCCTGGAAGAATGTTGAAATTGTTTCAAATGTACATGTGTCCTCTGAAGGGAATCCACCTTTTTTTTTTTTTTCTGTTTTTTTAAAGTTTTTCCAAAAATGCTGATGGACACCACACTCTGTGTGTGTGTGTGTGTGTGTGTGTGTGTGTGTGTGTGTGAATATATATATATATATATATATATATTCACACACACATGCATGCGTGATACTTCAGCTGTGAGTGCTGTTCCTTGCTGTCTAGTGGGCTTGTGTCTGATTTCTTTAAACTTTTCTAATTTTTAAAAAAGAATTATTTATTTATTTAATGTATAGGAGTACACTGTAGCTGTCTTCAGACACACCAGAAGAGGGAAATGCATCCCATTACAGATCCTTGTGAGCCACCATGTGTTTGCTGGGAATTGAACTCAGGACCTATAGAAGAACACCCAGTGCTCTTAACTTCTGAGCCATCTTTCCCCCCCCCCCCCCCCCCCGCAACCCCAGTTCTCTAATTCTAGACCTGTGTACTGAAGACAATTCTTTTTGTCCCTTCCTTCCTTCCTTCCTTCCTTCCTTCCTTCCTTCCTTCCTTCCTCCTTCCTTTCCCTCCTCCCTTTTGGAAGGCAATTGGAGCAATGTATTTCCTCATAGGACTGATTTTACTGTGTGACAGGGTTTGTGTAATGGTGTGTTTTTATTTTTATTTACTTGAGGGTCTCTGTCTCTCTTTGTCACTGCCTCTTTCTCTGTTTCTCTCTTTCTCTGTCTCTCTCTGTGTGTCTCTCTGTCTCTGAATATGTCCCTCTTTCTCTGTTTCTCTCTTTCTCTGTCTCTCTCTCTGTCTCTCTGTCTCTGAATATGTCTCTCTCTCTCTTTCTCTCTGTCTCTCCAGCTCTGAAGTTCAGAAAGATGGAATGTTAGCCCTTAAGTATCTTTTGTTCCTAAAATGTGTGTTATTGATTGGTTGGTTGATTGATTGATTGAATGTGAGTGCACTGTCACTCTCTGTTAGACAAGCCAAAAGAGAAAAGTCCACTTTTCTTTTCTTTTCTTTTCTTTTCTTTTCTTTTCTTTTCTTTTCTTTTCTTTTCTTTTTTTTTTTTTTATTTTTAAAGTTGTTCCAAAGGCCGGCATTGGTGGCACACACCTTTATTTCCAGCACTTGGGAGGCAGAGGCAGTCGGATTTCTGAGTTCCAAGCCAGCCTGGTCTAAAGAGTGAGTTCCAGGATAGCCAGGGCTACACAGAGAAGCCCTATCTCCAAAAACCTAAATACATAAATACATACATACATACATACATACATACATACATACATACATACAAGTTGTTCCAAAAATGTTCAGGGCCATCACTCTCCCTCCAGGCAGGAAGGAGTCTCCGGGTTTCATCCCTTGTGGAATGTATGTAAGCTTGCTTTGCTTTGCTTTGCTTTGTTAGGCCAAACTTTACAGACATTATGTTTTGTTTTGTTTTGTTTTGTTTTGTTTTGTTTTGTTTTGTTTTTTTGAGACAGGGTTTTTCTGTGTAGCCCTGGCTGTCCTGGAACTCACTCTGTAGACCATGCTGGCCTCGAACTCAGCAATCTACCTGCCTCTGCCTCCCAAGTACTGGGATTAAAGGCGTGTGCCACCACCGCCCAGCTTTACAGACATTCTGGATTGTTTGTTCCTTTGCTTGTTTGTTTGTTTGTTTGTGGCAGGTCACGTGGCCAGCCTCCTCCATTTTGGTGAGGACAGTCAGCAGCCAAGATGGCTGCCATCC
>NC_047659.1:148800503-148805503 GCF_011762505.2 Arvicanthis niloticus
CTGTGTACTGAAGACAATTCTTTTTGTCCCTTCCTTCTTTCTTTCCTACCTACCTTCTTTCTTTCTTTCTTTCTTTCCCTCTTTCCTGTTGGTGGGCAATTGGAGCAATGCCTTTCCTCATAGGACTGATTTTACTGTGTGACAGGGTTTGTGTAATGGTCTGGTTTTATTTATATTTACTTGAGGGTCTTTGTCTCTCTCTGTCACTATCTCTTTCTCTGTTTCTGTCTTTCTCTGTCTCTCTCTGCATATCTCTCTGACTCTGACTCTCTCTCTCTCTCTCTTTCTCTCTGTCTTTCCAGCTCTGAAGTTCAGAAAGATGGAATGTTAGCCAATAAGTATCTTTTTTTCCTACAATGTGCGTGTGTTTCATTTTATTTATTTATTTATTTATTTATTTATTTATTTATTGGTTTTTCTAGGCAGGGTTTCTCTGTGTAGCCCTGGCTGTCCTGGAACTCACTCTGTAGACCAGGCTGGTTTGCAACTCAGAAATCCGACTGCCTCTGCCTCCCAAGTGCTGGGATTAAAGGCCTGTGCCACCACTGCCCAGCACTGTGTATGTGTGTGTTATATGTCAGCTGCTAGTGCTGTTATTTGCTGTCTAGTGGGCTTGTGTTTGATTTCTTTAATTTTTTTTCTAATTCTTGAGCAGTGTACTGAAGATAATTATTTTTGTCCTTCCTTCCTTCCTTCCTTCCTTCCTTCCTTCCTTCCTTCCTTCCTTTCTTAGTGTAATAGTGTGTTTTCATTTAAATTCACTTGATGGTCTCTCTTTCTCTCTCTCTCTGTCTCTCTTTCTCTTTCTGTCACTCTGTCTCTCTTTCTCTGTGTATCTCTTTGTTCTCTCTGTGTTCTCTCTCTCTCTCTCTCTCTCTCTCTCTCTCTCTCTCTCTCTCTCTCTCTCTCTCCAGCTCTCAAGTTCATGTTCAGAAAGATGGAATGTTAGCCCATAAGTATCTTTTGTTCCTAAAATGTGTGTGTGTGTGTGTGTGTGTGTGTGTGTGTGTGTGTGTGTATAGCTGCTTGTAAATTAATACTACAAGCTGGGGCCCACCCAAGATTTGTGTTTCAGAGATCTTTACTTGGTCAATGAAGTAAATGGTGGCATAAGCTTGATTTTGTTTCTGTTTTTCTTTTCCTTTTCCTTTTTTTTTTTTTTTGTTCATTTGTTTTTCTGTTTGTAACTTTACACATATGCTTTATTTTCCAATATTTCAAACCAAATGCTTCTTGTGGTTCTCATTTCATTTCAAGGGTAGTCTCTAGATCAGAAGAACTTCCCCAGAGGAGCTTCCTTACCATTCTCCACCTTAAGGGCACATGCCTTTCATCCCAACACTTGGGAGGCAGAGGCAGAAAGACATTCTGTTTTGTTTGTTCGTTTGTGTGTTTTGGTTTTGTTTCTTTACTTGTCTGTTTTGTTTTATTTCATTCGGTTCTTCCAGCTTGTGTGACATGGTTTCACTTTACATCCCAGTTTTATTCCATTTATTTATTTGTTCGAGCTAAATTCTAAATTCTCTTTCAACACTTCCACCTCCCCTCCCCCGACACTGCCTGCTCCCTGTGTGTGTGTGTGTGTGTGTGTGTGTGTGTGTGCAACATGGAGGGTGGGGGTGGGGGGAAGGGATCTGCACACCTCTGCCATGTCACTCCAGAGGCAAGTTTTCTGCAGAAAAGCAATCAGTGAGAGAGGATTCCAGTGTGTATGTCTGACCATTCACTTATTGCTTTCCCTCCAGGCAACTGACTGAACAAAACAATAGGCACAGACCTAGCTCTTTTGAAATGGTAATGGGGTTGGTAACATTCCACAAGAGAAAGAGGGAAATTCACTCTCATCCAAGCCACGCCCTGCCAGCAGCACAGGGATTTGGGATTTTTTTCTTTTCTTTTTTCTTTTTTTTTGTTTTGTTTTGTTTTTTGAGACAGGGTTTCTCTGTGTAGTTCTGGCTAGCATGGGGATTTCTAAGGGCGAATCTGGACAATATTTACACGATTTATGCTTCATGTTTCATAAAATAAAGCTTGTAAAGGGCTGGAGAGATGGCTCAGTGGATAAGAGCACTGACTGCTCTGCCAGAGGTCCTGAGCTCAATTTCCAGTAAGCGCAGGGTGGCTCACAACCATCAGTCATGTGATTCAATGCACTCTTCTAGTGTGTGTCTGAAGATAGCTGCAGTGTGTACTAAAATAAACATCAAATAAATAAATCTTTAAAAAATAAAATAAAACAAACTGGTGAAGCAATTGAGCATCTCAAAATACCAGGCCACCACCACCATCATGTTCATCTATCCACTTCTTTTCTTTTATTATTTATATCTCTATCTATCTATTGATATATATATTCAGGTAACCATGTAGGTGTTTCCCCTTTCTTTTCTTAACCTCAATAGCCCCAACTGGGACAGAATTGCACACTGCCTTTCTAGCTGGGAGTGGTTAGATATGCAGAGAAAAAAGTTTTGCTTATTGTTTTTTTTCCCCCTTTGGGAGGGGGCTTTTTTTTTTTTTTTTTTTTTTAAATATAGTACAAATTGGTTTTTCTGTACAATATTCTGATCATAGTTCTCCATCTCGAAACTCCTCCTAGCGACTTCATCCCCATCCACCCAGATCTACCCAAGGCCCGCACTTAGGTTTGCTCAATATATATACCCAATTGAGTCTCCATTGGAGAAAGAACAATTTTGGTTGTCACTTGGAGGTGACGTGTGTGCTAGTGACTTCAGACTTCTATCCATTTTCCACTCTGAGAGCTGTGTTTATACCTGATACAGGCCCTCCCTGGGTTCTGAAACAAACAAAAAAACAAACAAACAAACAAACACACACACACAAACAAATTTAAAGCAGTCAACAACTGACTGCACAAAAAGTGGCTGTAGGCCTCTTGCGGCCTCTTGTAGGATTTGTAGATAATACTGTGTAAACCTTCCTTAATAAAGCAAAGTCAAATCCAAATTTCACAAAAGGGACACTCGAACAAATTACGATTGATTGCTTGTGTATACAGAAAACTTTTTTTTCCCTCAAGAAATCCTGTTTCAAATTAATAAAAACTAAGTGAGTCAGTCAGTAATTACAAACATACAAGCAAACATGCAAGCATGAATGCATACATACACACACACACACACACACACACACACACACTAAACTAACAAGAAATCAAAAACAAAAAACTTACTGGGGTTAACAGTGTGCTGCCAATACATTCACAGAACAAGAAATTAAAAAACAAACAAACACACAGACAGGCACACGCACACACACACACACACACACACACACACACACACACACACACGTACGTACAATCACAGAGGCAGGATTTACTTGACAGGCTGGCCTGCCTGGACTGTCTAGTATGTTTTGGCAACATGTAGAGAGAGACTTTGTCTGTCATGCATGAATAAACAGAGAAAAAGATGTATTCATCATCCATCTATACATGCATGTGTGTACGGTGGCTCAGAGGGCAAAGCTGCTGGCTGTTAAGGTCTAGGTACAATATGAAGGCCTACATGAAATGCAAAGGCCTGGGTCAGATTAGGTAACTCTTACCTGGTGTAGTGGTTGGTTTGTGTTTCAGAGATCCTTACTTATTTATTGATTTCTTGCGCCTGGGCCTGTGTAGACCCTAGGTAGGCCACACTTCCAGAAAAACAGAACGAAACAAAATGAAATCAACTCACAAACCAACCCAGCAAACAAGTTTGCCTGCCTGCCTGCCTCCCTATACAGAGAAATGACATCTAGATTCAACCAACACTACCTCCTAAGTCGGCCTGTATTTCTCTTTTCTCATCTTTTCCTTTCTCTCTTTTTGATTTCCTTTTTCTTTCTTTCTTTTCTTTTTTCTCTTTCTTTCTTTCTTTCTTTCTTTCTTTTATTTTGTTTATTTTTTTATTTTATTCATACAGGGTTCCTTAGTGTAGCCAGCCCTGGATGTCTTGGACACACTTTGTAGACCAGGCTGGCCTCAAACCTGTGAGAGCCTGCCTCCGTTTTTTCAAATGGACACGGCTATGACCGGCTAAGATTCTTATCTTTTATTGGCTTTATTTTTATTTTTTAATGATTCTAGCTTTTCCCCAGCAGCGGTGGAGGCAGAGGGAAGTGGATCACTGTGAGTTTGTGGCTAGTCCATCCTACTGACCGAGTTACACGAAAGGAGTCTCAGGGTGACTGATCATATTTATCTTTTAATATGTGTTCTAATTAAAAATAACAACACAAAAATGATTTAAAACGACCGATGCGATTCAGAGTCTGGCATTTAAAAGTATTAGACAAAAGCAGGAGAGAAAGGCATGACTATGAGGCTTCTGGCTGGCTGCTTTTGGGCGCCTCCTCCTCCTCCTCCTCCTCCTCCTCCTCCTCCTCCTCCTCCTCCTCCTCCTCATTAATCTGCACGTGCAAAGTGCTACCCCTAGAGGCTGGTAAAGGGAGAGACAGAAGCGACCTGGAACAGTTACTGGTCACATGGCCCCGGCCCCCTCCATTTTGGTGAAGTCAATGAGCAACTGAATGACAGAACAAGGGAGTAGAAACAAACAGACATGCAGGCGCAATACCTTCCAGCGGTTCAAGAGAGAAAAGGAAGTTGAGTGTGAAAGTAAAGTACATGCCTTTAATCTAATAGTCTTTAGGAGGCAGAGAGAGAGAAAGAGAGAGAGAGAGAGAGAGAGAGAGAGAGAGAGAGAGAAGTTCCATGACAGTGAGCTTTACACTCAGAGAACAATTGTCTGTCTCGAGTCCACCTCCCAAATGATCCGTTGTACTCTTTCAGATTTATGTCTGAGGAGCAGACTTCCCCATTACCCCTCCCCCCCCATTATGTGAAGGAAAAACAATACACCGCTATGTTGTAGAAAGGTTTGACCCCCAAACTGGGCTTCTTACCCCGAGTTAAGCATTCTGTTTTTGGATAGAAGACACAAAACTTTGATTATTTACAGTAAGCCTTAAACAGCACTGGAAGAGACTGG
>NC_047659.1:148810503-148815503 GCF_011762505.2 Arvicanthis niloticus
CTTAGTAGTGCGTAAACTCAGTAACTCTCCAAGGCAGGCGGGAGCTGAAAATATGAAGATAAGATGGTGGTTGAGTTGTGTGTAGGAGAGAAAAAGCTTCCGTGCTGCTTTCCAAAGTTGGCTCTTTGCAGCTTTTGGGGGTGGGGGTGGGGTGGGGAATCCGTGTTTAGAATGTGTCTTTTTCTTTATTCAATTCTGTCTTAATTTTGTTTTGTTTTTCGTTAGTCAGTTAGTCCTTTCACTTAGAGACCGATGATTTCTCCTGCTTTCAGGGCTCCCTCCCTTTCTCCCTCCCTCCCTGACCCACTTTCGGTTTCGGGTTGCTGAGGAGGTCGGCCCGAGCCCAGCCCGCGTTCGTTCGTTTGCTGTGTTCGGGCGGGACGACGGGGACCGTTTGTGTCAGTCATTCGGGAGAAGCGGTGGGTCCCCTGCTCCCGTCGTGCGTGGGTTAGTGTCCCCCTGAGCTAGGGAGGACCCTCCAGAGGGAGGGAGTGAGTGAGTGATTGCGGCGGCCATGAGCGATCTGTCCTCTCGGTTTGCTTGGTCGATGGAGACCGTTCTCTGGTGACACCTAGTGGTGACAAGTTTCTGCGGCGACCGACGCTCCTGTTCCCCGGTTGATGACAAAGGACGGGGAAGTGCCTGTTGCGAGGCGGCCAGGGTGACGGGAGGCCCGGCAAGCAGGCGGGTGCTTCCCGGAGGTGGCCACGTGTTTAAGTTGGGTCTCTACCCAGGGGGTTGTACCTGGAGCTCTGCGGGGAGAGGTAGTGGCTGTACACCCTATTGGGACCGATGCTGGGTTTGGTGGCAGCTTACTCAGGTCGACCAGAAGGCTTCGGTCCGGTCCACGGGACTGCGTTTCTGAGGCCGAGAGGATGCGATGGCCCCGGCTTGCTAGCCGCCATGGCCCGGCCCCGACTCCGTGGAGCTTCGGAGCTTCTCCACAAGTCCCTGGTCCCAGGCAGGGGAACTTAGGTTTCTGAGGCCGAGAGGATGCGGTGTCCCCGGCTTCCAGGCCGATGTGGCCCGGCTCCGTGGAGCTCTGGAGCATTTTTTTTTTTTTTTTTTTTTGTAATCTTTGTCCCGGAGCCCTCTCTGTCCCCATCAGCGGGGCCCCTGACTTCTTGAGGCCGAGAGGATGGCACGTCCCCGGCTTCCAAGCTGATGTGGCCCGGCTCCCTGGAGCTCTGGAGCCCTTTTTTTTTTTTTTTTTTTTTTTTTTTTATCTCCAGGAGCCCTCTCTGTCCCCGTCAGCGGGGCCCCTGACTTCTTGAGGCCGAGAGGATGGCACGTCCCCGGCTTCCAAGCTGATGTGGCCCGGCTCCCTGGAGCTCTGGAGCCCTTTTTTTTTTTTTTTTTTTTATCTCCAGGAGCCCTCTCTGTCCCCGTCAGCGGGGCCCCTGACTTCTTGAGGCCGAGAGGATGGCACGTCCCCGGCTTCCAAGCTGATGTGGCCCGGCTCCCTGGAGCTTTGGAGCCTTTTTTTTTTTTTTTTTTTCCTCCCTCCAAGGATCTCGGTCCACAGCGCCGGGACTCTGTATCCTGAAGCCGAGGGGAAGCTATGGGCTCGGCTTTCTATCATGGCTTTCTCGGTTTAGGAGCACTCATGGTTATCAGGTCGACCAGTTGTCCCTCTGAGGTCCGGTTCTCTTGTTTATGGGGACATTTTTGGGACAGGTCACGAGGCGTGACTTCCAGATGTTCCCTGTGGCCTGTGAATTTCCTCCCTGTGTCTTTTGTGGTTTTGATGTTGGCTATCTGTCCATATTGGACCTGGAGATATGTACTGACACGCTGTCCTGTGATTGTTGAGACTAAAGGACATTGGAGGCCCTCCCAAGGCTGTTTGCTTGTCCAGCCTTTTTATCTGCCCACGGGTCTCCGTAGCTCCCGAAGCTATTACCCGAGTACGCTTCTTGCTTTCCCGTGCTTGCTTGCGTGCTCTTGCTGTTGTTCAGCTTGTGACAACCGGGCGCTGCATGATGCGTGTCAGGCTTTTTTTTTTTTTTTCCCCGATTTCCACGTGGTTGTTGTCACCTGCACCGGGTGGAACGGTGGATCCAGGGGCGACGAGGGGACTAATTCCGCTTGCTGTTTCCCCTCCCCTGGCTTTTTTTTTTTTTTGAATTAAGGAGCTCCCGAGCCTCCTTGTGTGTTATCCGGCCTTTCTGCCACGTGCCTCCCGAGCGCACGGTTTTTTTTTTTTTTTTTTTTTTTTCCTTCCATTTAAAAGGAGCTCCCGAGCCCTCCTTGTTGCCTCCCGAGCGCATTTTTTTTTTTTTTTTTTTTTTTTGTGGTGGCTTGTCCGGTGGCATTCCTCTCCCGTTCTTTCTCGTGCGTGTGTTTTCTCGTCTCTCTCGCTTTACCCGGTTGTGTAAGATCCCGCTGGCCGTCCTCCCGGTGGTGGCCTGCTCTCGCTCGGTTGGATCGATGTGGTGCCTCTGCGTTGTCTTCGGGCCGGGGCCTAAGCCGCGCCAGGCGAGGGACGGACATTCATGGTGAATGGTCATTCCATGCGAATGGCGACCGCGCTTCTCGTTCTGCCAGCGGGCCCCTCGTCTCTCCTCCCCATCTGTGCCGGTGGTGTGTGGTAGGCAGGGGTGCGGCTGTCCGGCCCGAACGCCGACCCGCGCGCACTTCTCGTCGTGGTTCGCGGGGTCTTCGTGGGCGCGTCAGGGGCTCTGCTGTCCTGCGGTTCACGCGGTGTTGTGTTCCATCTTGGCCCTCTCCCTTTCCCCGAACCGGGGAGGGTGGCTGGTCCGTTTGCGCCGCATGCCCTTTCCCGTCGGGTATGTGTGCGCCCGGCTTTTCGCGAGCCTCTGGTGCTCCTGGAGCGTTCCCGGCTTTGATTGCCAAGGTGCCCGCTTCTGAGCTGGTGGTGGCGCTTCCCGTTCCCCGGCGTTGCCTCCCGTGCTCCGTTTCGCTGTGAGTTGTCTTCCCGCCTCGGTCGGCTCTGTGTTGCGGAGACCAGAAAAAAAGGGGGTCGAGAAAAGTGCGGTAGAAAAAAGAACCAGATGTGGTTCCTTGTCCTGAGAAGGGTGGGGCGGCGGCCCCCCCTCGTTTGGGTGAGCGCCCACCCCGTGCTTTCTACCTTGGCCTTTGCCCGTAGGCCTTGCGCGTAGGGTGGTGCTGAGCGGTCGCGGGGCTGGCCCTTTTAAGTTTAAACTCTCTGCTCCTGTTTTTTTTTGTTGGGGGGCTTTGAGAGGCCTGGCTCTCGGGGGCTGACCTGTCGCAGGTCTCCTCTGTCCGCGGAAGCTCAAGTTAAAACCCTGGAAAGAGAGAAGAGAGATCTTTGCCGGTACCGCAGACCCCCCGCGCGCGCACACGCCGCGTGGGTCTTGTCGCTGAGCCCGTGCGTCGCAGCTCTTGGTTGCCGGGACTCGTCGGGTCGGGTCCGTCCCGCCCTCAGTGAGAAATGTTGCCTTCTCTAGCTATCCCTCGGAAAAGGGTGTGCTGTGACCCTCGGAGGGGCTCCTCCCGAGCGGGCCCCTCGAGTGCCCGCCGCCCGCGACCGCCTCATGCGCGCAGCGTCCGTTCTCTCGTCTACCGCGGCCCGCGCCTCCCCGCTCCGAGTTCGAGGAGGGATCACGCGGGGCAGAGCTCGTCGTCCTGCCGTCGCGCTGAGCTGGTGTGGGGTTCTTCTGGTTGTGGTGGTGGTGGTGGCGGGGAAAGGGCCGCGCGCTTGCCCGCGTGCGCGGTACCCCCCTCACCCCGAGGGTCGCCGTGGGGCGGAGGGTGGGGATGGCGGCGGTGGGCTCCCGGTCCCACCCGTCTCCCCTTCCTCCCGTGCCGTCCGCCGCGTGCGTCCCCTTGGCCCGCGCGCGTTCACGTCTTGTGCCCCTCCCGCGACCGGGCGTACACCGCGCGTGTGGTGCGTGTCGTGTGTGCTCTCGGGCCGTGCGGTGGTCGCCTCGCTCCCCCTTCCGCGGCAGTGTTCCCACGACCGGGGGAAATCGCGGGATCTCCTCCCCCTCCTCGGTGTCCGGGAGGGCCCGTGTCTTGCGGGACTTGATCGCACCCTCGGGGGCGGACGTTTTTGGGGGAACGGTGGTTGGCCGCGTCTGGCGCGTCGTCGGACGTCGGGATCCGCTGCCGCTCGAGGGTCTCTGGCGGTCGGCGTCGGTGTGTCCGTCTCGGTCTCTCTCGTGTTGGTGTCTCCCGGGGCTCCCGGGGGCCGTCGGTCTTGGGTCGGCTCGGTGCCGTGGGCGTGGTGGCGGGACTGCTCGGGGAGTGTGCAGTGTGATTCCCGCCGGTTCAACCCCGCGTGCCCCGTCGCCGCCCGGGCTGGCGGTCTCTGGGTCACCTTGTGAGGCGCTTTCCGGGGGAAGGCTGGGTCGCGGGCGCTCCTGTCGTCGTCGCCGGCCCTCGTTCGTCCGTGTCGTTCCCCCCTCCCCGCCCGTCGCCGGTTTTTTCTCTCTCCCTCCTCCTTTCCTCGTCTGGCCGACCCGCGGCCGTGCTGTCGGACCCCCCGAATGGGGGGCGGCCGGGCACGTAGGGTCTGGGCGGTCACCCGGGGTCAAGGTGTTGGGTGGGGGGGGAAGAACCGCCCGGCGGGTGGGAGGAGATGCGGTTTGGAGGGCGTCCCGGTCCCGCGGCTGCGGCGGCGTTCTTGTGTTGTGGTCTTGGAGGCTGTGTGTGTCGGGGGCCGGGGCTCGCTCGTCGACCCTGACCTCCCTCCCTCCCTCCTCCATCCCTCGCGCAACGACGCCGCCCGGTTTCACGGCGGGTCCCTCCTCCTCCGCTTCTCGCCGGGCTGCCGGCCACCATCCGGTCACCCCGCCGTCCCCCTTTCGGTGTGGTCTCTCCCGCTTGCTCGTGGTCTCCCGACCCCGCCCGGAGGGTCGGGGAGTCTCCCGCGTCCCCCGGCGTTGCGCCTCGCTGCCGTGTGCTGGGGGGGCCCGCTGCGGTCCCCGCTCCCGTCCGTGAGCGCCCGCCGCACCCCGCCGGTGCGTCTCCGTGCCGCGACGAGTAAGGCCCTGGCGTGCCGCGTTTGTCGGGAG
>NC_047659.1:148828003-148850503 GCF_011762505.2 Arvicanthis niloticus
GTCTGCCTGTCTGTTTTGCTATCTTTATTTCGTAGCCTTAGCTGTCTCCTTTGTCTCTCCGTAAGCCTCCACTGATGGTTGTTGTTTGGGACACACACACACACACACACACACACACACACACACACACACACACACGCCTGCCCACCTCACAGTGAGGACTCAGGGGCAATCATGGAGGAGGACGTGGTAGGCACTGCATTGGGAAGCATTGTTTGTCTGGGAGATTTGAGGAAGATGCTAGTGAGCCAGCGGGTTTCAATGTCAAGCCTTGTTCCCTAAAACTTAGAAATCTTCTAACAAAGCCTTTTTAAAAAATAAAATTATTTATTTATTTATTTATTTATTTATTTATTTATTTATTTTTCCTTCCTTCTACTTGTTTTCGCTCTGTCTGTAGCCCAAGCTGCCTAGCTATCAGCCTTTTTGGAATGAATATGAGCTTGCTTTCCTATGCTTCTGCTTCTGCTTCTGCTTCTGCTTCTGCTTCTGCTTCTGCTTCTGCTTCTGCTTCTGCTTCTGCTTCTGCTTCTGCTTCTGCTTCTGCTTCACTTCACCAGGATTCCTTTAACAGAAGAACTTAACAGACAGATTTGTGGTTTTGCTTGCTTGCTTGCTTGCTTGCTTGCTTGACATGGTTTTCCTTTCTGTCCATGCAGGGTTCCCTGACTGCCCTTTGGAAACCCATTGAGAGGCCAGAACCAAAGGTTTATTTCCCCACCGAGAAAACTGTGAGATGACTGCATGACAGCTCATTTAGGCACGGATCATCCCAGTGTGGAAAGATTGCCCTCCCTCCCTCCCTCCCTCCCTCCCTCCCTCCCTCCCATTTTTCCCTCTCCCATCATACACTCAATAAAATAAATAAATGAATAAAGTTTCCAGTTTATTTCTCCCTTTAAGCTTCCTAAATTTTCCCCCAATGCCTCCAACTGCCCCCACCCCCACCATCACGATGATGCTCCAGGATAATCTAGCTCTTTGGAAATGCTAATGGCACTCCAACTGGAACACACCCTGATAAGAAAGAGAAAGAGGAAGAAACGATCTGATCCAGCTGGCCACGCCCTGCCAGCTCAAGGATTCTTCAGACCGAGAATCTGGACCATATTTACATAACCTGGTATTTCTAATATTATTTATTATGATTTATTTATACGAGTGAGCACACCACAGCTGCTGTCTTCAGACACACACCAGAAGAGTGAAGCAGGTCCCGTGACAGAGCTGCTAGGTGCTTATTGGGACCTCTGGAAGAAAGAGCAGTCAGTACCCTTAACCACTCAGCCATCTCTCCAGCAGGGAAATGGAGCGAGCGTAGGCCTGTGTATTAGGAAATTACAACCATTAGGCACCTGTATCCCCTCCTTATTTGTTTATTTATTCATTCATTCATTCATTCATTCATTCATTCATTCTTTATTTTGACACCAACCAAAGTTTGAGTCTTAATGAAGGAAGCAAACATACCCTTCAAGATGGATGAATTTGGAAGGCTTACCTGAGGCTTAAAGGAATGACTGTCCAGGACTGTCCTGGGGGGGGGGGGCTTGGGGGGGGGGACTGACTACACACAAAGATGCTGTTGCCTCCTCTTTGGAGATAATACTGTGTGAGTGAAACTTCCTAAATAAACCAAAGTCTAATTCAAAGTACACAAAGGGGACACTGTAGCAAATTACCATTGCTTGAGTATATAAAAAGCAGTTTTTTCCTCTTTCCTTTCTTTCTTTCTTTCTTTCTTTCTTTCTTTCTTTTTTTTTTTTTTTTCTTTTCTCTTCAGTTTTTTAGAAATTCAGCTGGAGAGGCAGGTGGATTTCTGAGTTCGAGGCCAGCCTGGCCTACAGAGTGAGTTCCAAAACAGCCAGAACTACACAGAGAAACCCTGTCTCGAAAAACCAAAAAAAAAAAAAAAAAAAAAAAAACCATAGAAATTCAGCTGGTCCTGGTGGTGCACACACCCTCCCTTAATTCCAGCACTACTCACTAAATACAAATTTTCCTCTCACAAACCAGCTCTAATTGAACCTTATAATTAATCTCTCTCTCTCTCTCTCTCCTTCCTCTCTGTTCCTTGTCTCTCCTCTCTCTTCTCTCTGTTCCCTCTCTCTCCTCTCTCTTCTCTCTCCTCTCTTCTCTCTGTTCCCTGTCTCTCCTCTCTCTCTTCTCTCTCTCTAATTCTCTCTGTTCCCTGTGTCTCCTCTCTCTCTTCTCTCTCTTCTCTCTCCTCTCTCTCTCTGTTCCCTGTCTCTCCTCTCTCTTCTCTCTCTCTCATTCTCTCTGTTCCCTGTCTCTCCTCTCTCTCTTCTCTCTCCTCTCTCTCTGTTCCCTGTCTCTCCTCTCTCTCTTCTCTCTCTGTCATTCTCTCTGTTCCCTGTCTCTCCTCTCTCTTCTCTCTCTCATTCTCTCTGTTCCCTGTCTCTCCTCTCTCTCTTCTCTCTCCTCTCTCTTCTCTCTCTTCTCTCTCTCTTCTCTCTCTCTCTCTCTCTCTCTCTCTCTCTCTCTCTCTCTCTCCTCTCTGTTCCCTGTCTCTTTTCTCTCTCCTCTCTCCTCTCTCCTCTCTCCTCTCTCTCCTCTCTGTTCCCTGTCTCTCCTCTCTCTCTCTTCTCTCTCTCTCTCTCCTCTCTGTTCCCTGTCTCTTTTCTCTCTCCTCTCTCTCTCTCTCCTCTCTGTTCCCTGTCTCTCCTCTCCTCTCCTCTTCTCTCTCTCTCCTCTCTTCCTCTTTTTCCTCTTCTCTCTCTCTCTCTCTCTCTCTCTCTCTCTCTCTCTCTCTCTCCTCTCTGTTCCCTGTCTCTTCTCTCTCTCCTCTCTCCTCTCTCCTCTCTCTCCTCTCTGTTCCCTGTCTCTCTTCTCTCTCTCCTCTCTCTCTCTCTCTCCTCTCTGTTCCCTGTCTCTCCTCTCTCTCTTCTCTTCTCTTTTCTCTCTCTCTCTCTCTCTCTCCTCTCTCTCTCCTCTCTCTCTCTCTCTCTCTCTCTCTCCTTCCTGGGATCAATCTAAACAATCAATAGACTGTTTTGTGTAAGCTTAAGTAGCTCCTAGCTCAATATTTCAAAACAAATGCTTCTTGTGATTCACATTTCGTTTTAAGGGTACTTTCTAGATCAAAAGACCTTCCTCAGACAAGCTTCTTGACGATTCTCCACGTGTAAATTGGATTTCATCCCCGAAAGAGGGCATTAAATCCCAATGGTAGGTGGTTGAGAGCCACCATCTGGTTGCTGGGAACTGAACTCAGGACCTCTGGAAAAGCAGTCAGTGCTTCTAACCACTGAGCCATCTCTCCAGTGGCCCCACCCCAGTCTAATTTTTAAAAGACAGAGATGTGAGGAAAATCAGAGGATTCAGTGGGAGTAAGCGTGTGTCATATGGTATGGGTGCCGACAATAGGATTGATCTTACCCTCGGTTACATGTGGCATGAGGAAAGACATGAGGGTGGGGAAGACAACCACATGATTAGTGAAGAAATTAAACTGTAGCCTGTGATACAATTGTCCCTCTCCCTCTCCCTCTCTGTTCCCCTCAGACATGAATAAATATTGAAATTAAGCTAAATGGACAATGACAAGAAGCCAGCCAAGTGTGGTGCCAGAGGAAGGCAGGCCTGATCTAGGTATTGATTTCCAGGTCTATGTGCAGAAGCCCCTGACTCAGCTTTAAAAAAAAAAAAAAAATGAAGAGGAAAATAAGACATGCAATTAAGAACAGAATTTTTAAAAACACACTTAAAAAAAGGGGGGGGGTGAGGCAGTAGTGGGGTGGCCTGGCTTATAGAGAAGGGTCAAACACTGTTCTGCCATTGCCTCCTCAGTTGAACACACACAGAGAGCAGACAGAGCAGAGAGAGAGAGAGAGAGAGAGAGAGAGAGAGAGAGAGGCAGAGACACAGACAGAGAGATAGAGAGACAGACAGACAGACAGACAGACAGACACACACACACACACACACACACACACACACAGAGAGAGAGAGAGAGAGAGAGAGAGAGAGAGAGAGAGAGGAGAAAGAATAAAAAAATCAGGGATCAGGGGGCTGGGTGGGGGCTGGGACCTAATCAGCCTGCTCTGCCTGCACAGCCTCATGCTGCCACCTACTGTCCAGCCAGCAAACCTTCCTTTAGTCTGTCTTCCCAACCGCCAACCAGCCATCAGATGCATGGAGATTCTCAACTGACACTTGGAGAGAGAAAAAGCCCAAAAGAGTCCAATAAGCAAGCACCTTAGAGCCTCCTGTAGCATCCAGTGCTGCAGTTGTAACTAATCTCTCCTCCAAAGTCTGCTACAGAGACATGCCTGGAAGGATGTTGAAATTATTTCAAATGTGCATTTGTCCTCTGATGGGAATCCACGGTTTTTTGTTTGTTTGTTTGTTTTTGTTTTTTCCTGTTTTTTTTTTTTTAAAGTTGTTCCAAAAATGCTGAAGGACACAACACTCTGTGTGTGTGTGTGTGTGTGTGTGTGTGTGTGTGTGTGTGTGTGTATGCATGCTGCCAGAGGTCCTGAGTTTAATTTCCAGTAATAACATGGTGTCTCAGAACCACCTGTAATGTGATTCGATACACTCTTCTATTACACAGAATTGTACACTATCTTGCTAGCTGGCAGTGGTTGGTTGGATATGCAGACAAGAAAGTTTTGCTCTCAAGATTTTTTTGTGTGTATATACACACACAAACACACACCACACACACATGCAGGTGCACGCACACATGGAACTCACTCTGTAGACCAGGCTAGCCTGGAACTCAAATCTGACTGCCTCTGACTCCCAAGTGCTGGGATTATTTTTCTTTTTTTCTGTTTTTGTTTTGTTTGGTTTGTTTGTTTGTTTGTTTGTTTGTTTGAGACAGGGTTTCTCTGTATACTCCTGGCTGTTATATTTCAGCTGTGAGTGCTGTTCCTTGCCATCTAGTGGGCTTGTGTCCAATTTCTTTAAACTTTTAAAATTTTAAAAAGAATTATGTATTTATTTTATGTATAGGAGTGCACTGTAGCTGTCTTCAGACACACCAGAAGACGGAACTGGATCCCAGTATAAATGGTTGGGAGCTACCATGTGGTTGCTGAGAATTGAACTCAGGACCTATAGAAGAACACCCAGTGTTCTTACCCTCTGAGCCATCTCTCCCAAGTTCTCTAATTCTAGACCTGTGTACTGAACACAATTCTATTTGTCCCTTCCTCCTTCCTTCCTTCCTTCCTTCCTTCCTTCCTTCCTTCCTTCCTTCCTTCTTGCTTGCTTTCTTGACATGGTTTCCCTTTCTGTCCATGCAGGGTTCCCCGACTGCTCTTTGAAAACCCATTGAGAGGCCAGAACCAAAGGTGGAAAGATTGCCCTCCTTCCCTCCCTCCTTCCCTCCCTCCATTTTCCCTCTTCCATCATACACTCAATAAAATAAATAAATGAATAAAGTTTCCAATTTATTTCTCCCTTTAAGCTGACTAAATTTTCCCCCAATGCCTCCAACTGCCCCTACCCCCACCATCTCGTTGATGCTCCAGGATAATCTAGCTCTTTGGAAATGCTAATGGCACTCCAACTGGAACACACCCTGATAAGAGAAAGAGAAAGAGGAAGAAACGATCTGATCCAGCTGGCCACGCCCTGCCAGCTCAAGGATTCTTCAGACCGAGAATCTGGACCATATTTACATAACCTGGTATTTCTAATATTATTTATTATGATTTATTTATACGAGTGAGCACACCATAGCTGCTGTCTTCAGACACACACCAGAAAAGTGAAGCAGGTCCCGTGACAGAGCTGCTAGGTGCTTATTGGGACCTCTGGAAGAAAGAGCAGTCAGTACCCTTAACCACTCAGCCATCTCTCCAGCAGGGAAATGGAGCGAGCGTAGGCCTGTGTATTAGGAAATTACAACCATAGGCACGTCCCAAAGCTCCTCCTAGATCCTTCTTCCTCATCTACACAATTCTACCCTGGGCCTGTGGTTGTCAATTGGACATGACTTCAGTGCTAGTGAGTTTGGACTTGTCTCCATTTCACCTTCAGAGAACTGGGTTTTCAAACAACAACAACAACAACAACAACAACAACAACAACAACAACAACAATTTAAAGAGGGCAACAACTGGACTGCACACAAAGATGCTGTTGGCTCCTCTTTGCAGATAATACTGTGTGTGTGAAACTTCCTTAATAAATTAACCAAAGTCTAATTCCAAATACACAAGGGGGACACTGTAGCAAATTACCATTGCTTGGGTATATAGAAAGCAGTTTTTTTCTTTCCTTTCTTTTCTTTCTCTTCTGTTTTGTAGAAATTCAGCTGGTCCTGATGGTACACACACCCTCCCTTAATTCTAGCACTACTCATTAAATACAAGTTTTCCTCTCACAAACCAGCTCTAATTAAATGGTACAATTAACAACACTTTCTCTCTCTCTCTCTCTCTCTCTCTCTCTCTCTCTCTCCTTCCTGGGATCAATCTAAAGAATGGACTGTTTTGTGTAAGCTTAAGTAGCCTCTAGCTACTTTATCATAGAGGAATGGAGGAAAAGGACACCCCCCCCCAACCAAATAGTAGCCTAAACAATAAAAAAATAGGCATCTGTTCCTACTCTGCCTTAGGATCTCTATGATCGCATAAATTTGGTTTTGTTTCTTCGTTTCTGTTTTTCTTTTCCCCTTTTTTGTTTGGTTTTCTGTTTGTAAATCCACACATATACTTTATTTTCCAATATTTCAAAACACATGCTTCTTTTGATTCTCATTTCACCGGTATGCTCTAGATCAGAAGAGCTTCCTCAGAAGAGCTTCCTTACCATTTTCTCCACATGTAAACTGGATTTACATCCCTGTCATCTGGAGGATAACAAGTATATGGAAGGGGTGGAGGTGGGGGGGCAACGGATCGAATTGGGTATTTCTTTCCTGTGTGACCTTGACTCACAGCCCAAACAAATGAACACACTAAGAAAAAAATAAACCAAAGGAACCAGTTGCCTTGGAGGCCTGCCTGGTGTTGCTCCCCTGAGTCATATATTTAAACATTTATTTATTTATTTATTTATTTATTTATTTATTTATTTATTTAATGTATATGAGCTCTGTCTCTCTCTGTCCCTCTCTCTCTGCCATTAAATACCAATGGCAGGTGGTTGGGAGCCACCATGTAGCTGCTGAGAACTGAACTCAGGACCTCTGGAAAAGCAGTCAGTGCTCTTAACCACTGAGCCATCTCTCCAGTGGCCCCACCCCAGTTTAATTTTTAAAAGACAGAGATGTGAGGAAAATCAGAGGATTCAGTGGGAGTAAGCGTGTGTCATATGGTATGGGTGCCGACAATAGGATTGATCTTACCCTCGGTTACATGTGGCATGAGGAAAAGACATGAGGGTCCACACGATTAGTGGAGAAGTTTTTAAAGCCTGCATCTGCCTCTCCCTCTCTGTCTCTCTCTCAGACAAGTGAATTTGAAACTACAGTTGAACACACTGGAGCAACACCAGGTGTGTGTGTGTGTGTGTGTGTGTGTGTGGGTGAGAGAGCAGAGATGAGATGCTTCAGCTGTGAGTGCTGTTCCTTGATCTAGTGGGCTTCTGTCTGATTTCTTTAAACTTTTCTAATTTTTAAACAGAATTATGTATTTATTTATGTATAGGAGTACCCTGTAGCTGTCTTCAGACACACCAGAAGAGGGAAATGGATCCCATTACAGATCCTTGGGAGCCACCTTGTGTTTGCTGGGAATTGAACTCAGGACCTATAGAAGAATACCCAGTGCTCTTAACCTCTGAGCCATCTTCCCCCAGTTCTCTAATTCTAGACCTGTGTACTGAAGACAATTCTTTTTGTCCCTTCCTTCTTTCTTTCCTTCTTTCTTTCTTTCTTTCTTTCTTTCTTTCTTCTTTCTTTCCCTCCTCCCTGTTGGTAGGCAATTGGAGCAATGTATTTCCTCATAGGACTGATTTTACTGTGTGACAGGGTTTGTGTAATGGTGTGTTTTTCTTTTATATTTACTTGAGGGTCTTTGTCTCTCTCTGTCACTATCTCTTTCTCTGTTTCTGTCTTTCTCTGTCTCTCTCTGCATATCTCTCTGACTCTGACTCTCTCTCTCTCTCTCTCTCTCTCTCTCTCTCTCTGTCTTTCCAGCTCTGAAGTTCAGAAAGATGGAATGTTAGCCAATAAGTATCTTTTTTTCCTACAATGTGCGTGTGCTTCATTTTATTTATTTATTTATTTATTTATTTATTTATTTATTTATTGGTTTTTCTAGCAGGGTTTCTCTGTGTAAGCCCTGGCTGTCCTGGAACTCACTCTGTAGACCAGGCTGGTTTGCAACTCAGAAATCCGACTGCCTCTGCCTCCCAAGTGCTGGGATTAAAGGCCTGTGCCACCACTGCCCGGCACTGTGTATGTGTGTGTTATATGTCAGCTGCTAGTGCTGTTATTTGCTGTCTAGTGGGCTTGTGTTTGATTTCTTTAATTTTTTTTCTAATTCTTGAGCAGTGTACTGAAGATAATTATTTTTGTCCTTCCTTCCTCCCTTCCTTCCTTCCTTCCTTCCTTCCTTTCTTAGTGTAATAGTGTGTTTTCATTTAAATTCACTTGATGGTCTCTCTTTCTCTCTCTCTCTCTCTCTCTCTCTCTCTCTCTTTCTCTTTCTGTCACTCTGTCTCTCTTTCTCTGTGTATCTCTTTGTTCTCTCTGTGTTCTCTCTGTCTCTCTGTCTCTCTCTCTCTCTCTCTCTCTCTCTCTCTCTCTCTCTCTCTCTCTCTCTCAAGCTCTCAAGTTCATGTTCAGAAAGATGGAATGTTAGCCCATAAGTATCTTTTGTTCCTAAAATGTGTGTGTGTGTGTGTGTGTGTGTGTGTGTGTGTGTGTATAGCTGCTTGTACATTAATACTACAAGCTGGGGCCCACCCAAGATTTGTGTTTCAGAGATCTTTACTTGGTCAGTGAAGTAAATGGTGGCATAAGCTTGATTTTGTTTCTGTTTTTCTTTTCCTTTTCCTTTTTTTTTTTTTGTTCATTTGTTTTTCTGTTTGTAACTTTACACATATGCTTTATTTTCCAATATTTCAAACCAAATGCTTCTTGTGGTTCTCATTTCATTTCAAGGGTAGTCTCTAGATCAGAAGAACTTCCTCAGAGGAGCTTCCTTACCATTCTCCACCTTAAGGGCACATGCCTTTCATCCCAACACTTGGGAGGCAGAGGCAGAAAAGACATTCTGTTTTGTTTGTTCGTTTGTGTGTTTTGGTTTTGTTTCTTTACTTGTCTGTTTTGTTTTATTTCATTCGGTTCTTCCAGCTTGTGTGACATGGTTTCACTTTACATCCCAGTTTTATTCCATTTATTTATTTGTTCGAGCTAAATTCTAAATTCTCTTTCAACACTTCCACCTCCCCTCCCCCGACACTGCCTGCTCCCTGTGTGTGTGTGTGTGTGTGTGTTGTGTGTGTGTGTGTGGTGTGCAACATGGAGGGTGGGGGTGGGGGAAGGGATCTGCACACCTCTGCCATGTCACTCCAGAGGCAAGTTTTCTGCAGAAAAGCAATCAGTGAGAGAGGATTCCAGTGTGTATGTCTGACCATTCACTTATTGCTTTCCCTCCAGGCAACTGACTGAACAAAACAATAGGCACAGACCTAGCTCTTTTGAAATGGTAATGGGGTTGGTAACATTCCCAAGAGAAAGAGGGAAATTCACTCTCATCCAAGCCACGCCCTGCCAGCAGCACAGGGATTTGGGATTTTTTTCTTTTCTTTTTTCTTTTTTTTTGTTTTGTTTTGTTTTTTGAGACAGGGTTTCTCTGTGTAGTTCTGGCTAGCATGGGGATTTCTAAGGGCGAATCTGGACAATATTTACACGATTTATGCTTCATGTTTCATAAAATAAAGCTTGTAAAGGGCTGGAGAGATGGCTCAGTGGATAGAGCACTGACTGCTCTGCCAGAGGTCCTGAGCTCAATTTCCAGTAAGCGCAGGGTGGCTCAGAACCATCAGTCATGTGATTCAATGCACTCTTCTAGTGTGTGTCTGAAGATAGCTGCAGTGTGTACTAAAATAAACATCAAATAAATAAATCTTTAAAAAATAAAATAAAACAAACTGGTGAAGCAATTGAGCATCTCAAAATACCAGGCCACCACCACCATCATGTTCATCTATCCACTTCTTTTCTTTTATTATTTATATCTCTATCTATCTATTGATATATATATTCAGGTAACCATGTAGGTGTTTCCCCTTTCTTTTCTTAACCTCAATAGCCCCAACTGGGACAGAATTGCACACTGCCTTTCTAGCTGGGAGTGGTTAGATATGCAGAGAAAAAAGTTTTGCTTATTGTTTTTTTTCCCCCCTTTGGGAGGGGGCTTTTTCTTTTTTTTTTTTAAATATAGTACAAATTGGTTTTTCTGTACAATATTCTGATCATAGTTCTCCATCTCGAAACTCCTCCTAGCGACTTCATCCCCATCCACCCAGATCTACCCAAGGCCCGCACTTAGGTTTGCTCAATATATATACCCAATTGAGTCTCCATTGGAGAAAGAACAATTTTGGTTGTCACTTGGAGGTGACGTGTGTGCTAGTGACTTCAGACTTCTATCCATTTTCCACTCTGAGAGCTGTGTTTATACCTGATACAGGCCCTCCCTGGGTTCTGAAACAAACAAAAAAAACAAACAAACAAACAAACACACACACACAAACAAATTTAAAGCAGTCAACAACTGACTGCACAAAAAGTGACTGTAGGCCTCTTGCGGCCTCTTGTAGGATTTGTAGATAATACTGTGTAAACCTTCCTTAATAAAGCAAAGTCAAATCCAAATTTCACAAAAGGGACACTCGAACAAATTACGATTGATTGCTTGTGTATACAGAAAACTTTTTTTTCCCTCAAGAAATCCTGTTTCAAATTAATAAAAACTAAGTGAGTCAGTCAGTAATTACAAACTACTACAAATTACAAAACTAAGTGAGTCAGTCAGTAATTACAAACATACAAGCAAACATGCAAGCATGAATGCATACATACATACACACACACACACACACACACTAAACTAACAAGAAATCAAAAACAAAAAACTTACTGGGGTTAACAGTGTGCTGCCAATACATTCACAGAACAAGAAATTAAAAAACAAACAAACACACAGACAGGCACACGCACACACACACACACACACACACACACGTACGTACAATCACAGAGGCAGGATTTACTTGACAGGCTGGCCTGCCTGGACTGTCTAGTATGTTTTGGCAACATGTAGAGAGAGACTTTGTCTGTCATGCATGAATAAACAGAGAAAAAGATGTATTCATCATCCATCTATACACGCATGTGTGTACGGTGGCTCAGAGGGCAAAGCTGCTGGCTGTTAAGGTCTAGGTACAATATGAAGGCCTACATGAAATGCAAAGGCCTGGGTCAGATTAGGTAACTCTTACCTGGTGTAGTGGTTGGTTTGTGTTTCAGAGATCCTTACTTATTTATTGATTTCTTGCGCCTGGGCCTGTGTAGACCCTAGGTAGGCCACACTTCCAGAAAAACAGAACGAAACAAAATGAAATCAACTCACAAACCAACCCAGCAAACAAGTTTGCCTGCCTGCCTGCCTGCCTCCCTATACAGAGAAATGACATCTAGATTCAACCAACACTACCTCCTAAGTCGGCCTGTATTTCTCTTTTCTCATCTTTTCCTTTCTCTCTTTTTGATTCCTTTTTCTTTCTTTCTTTTCTTTCTTTTTTCTCTTTCTTTCTTTCTTTCTTTCTTTCTTTCTTTTATTTTGTTTATTTTTTTATTTTATTCATACAGGGTTCCTTAGTGTAGCCAGCCCTGGATGTCTTGGACACACTTTGTAGACCAGGCTGGCCTCAAACCTGTGAGAGCCTGCCTCCGTTTTTTCAAATGGACACGGCTATGACCGGCTAAGATTCTTATCTTTTATTGGCTTTATTTTTATTTTTTAATGATTCTAGCTTTTCCCCAGCAGCGGTGGAGGCAGAGGGAAGTGGATCACTGTGAGTTTGTGGCTAGTCCATCCTACTGACCGAGTTACACGAAAGGAGTCTCAGGGTGACTGATCATATTTATCTTTTAATATGTGTTCTAATTAAAAATAACAACACAAAAATGATTTAAAACGACCGATGCGATTCAGAGTCTGGCATTTAAAAGTATTAGACAAAAGCAGGAGAGAAAGGCATGACTATGAGGCTTCTGGCTGGCTGCTTTTGGGCGCCTCCTCCTCCTTCTCCTCCTCCTCCTCCTCCTCCTCCTCCTCCTCCTCCTCCTCCTCCTCCTCCTCCTCCTCCTCCTCCTCATTAATCTGCACGTGCAAAGTGCTACCCCTAGAGGCTGGTAAAGGGAGAGACAGAAGCGACCTGGAACAGTTACTGGTCACATGGCCCCGGCCCCCTCCATTTTGGTGAAGTCAATGAGCAACTGAATGACAGAACAAGGGAGTAGAAACAAACAGACATGCAGGCGCAATACCTTCCAGCGGTTCAAGAGAGAAAAGGAAGTTGAGTGTGAAAGTAAAGTACATGCCTTTAATCTAATAGTCTTTAGGAGGCAGAGAGAGAGAGAGAGAGAGAGAGAGAGAGAGAGAGAGAAGTTCCATGACAGTGAGCTTTACACTCAGAGAACAATTGTCTGTCTCGAGTCCACCTCCCAAATGATCCGTTGTACTCTTTCAGATTTATGTCTGAGGAGCAGACTTCCCCATTACCCCTCCCCCCCCATTATGTGAAGGAAAAACAATACACCGCTATGTTGTAGAAAGGTTTGACCCCCAAACTGGGCTTCTTACCCCGAGTTAAGCATTCTGTTTTTGGATAGAAGACACAAAACTTTGATTATTTACAGTAAGCCTTAAACAGCACTGGAAGAGACTGGCAGATATTTACCCTCTGTATTTAAATAAAAAAAAAAAATCTCGATTCTCAGGAGTCATATGGTGGGTCCTCCTAGGTTCTGGTGCCTTCAGACAGTGTTTCTTAGCGAATGACGTTTATGCTGATATAGATTTTTACCTATTTTGACTTGCTGACCTGCTAACTAGCTAGCTAGCTAGCTAACTAACTAACTAACTATGTCTGCCTGGCATACAGAAGGAGTTCCAGGATGGTTGATTATATCTATCTTTATAGTTCTTATATAGACTCTGAAGTCTCTCCAGCCCTCAAGTCCTCAAGTTCAGAAAGATGGAATGTTAGCCCATAAGTATCTCTTTTTCCTAAAATGTGTTGTTGTTGTTGTTGCTGTTGTTGTTATTATTATTATTATTATTATTATTATTATTATTATTATTATTATTATTATTTTGGTTTTTCTTATTATCACTATTTTGGTTTTTCTAGACAGAGTTTCTCTGTGTAGCCCTGGCTGTCCTGGAACTCACTCTGTAGACCAGGCTGGCCTGCAACTCAGAAATCTGACTGCCTCTGCCTCCCAAGTGCTGGGATTAAAGGCCTGTGCCACCACTGCCCAACACTGTGTATGTGTGTGTTATATGTCAGCTGCTAGTGATGTTACTTGCTGTCTAGTGGGCTTGTGTTTGATTTCTTTAATTTTTTTTTTCTAATTCTTGAGCAGTGTACTGAAGATAATTATTTTTGTCCTTCCTTCCTTCCTTCCTTTCTTATTGTAATAGTGTGTTTTCATTTAAATTCACTTGATGGTCTCTCTTTCTCTCTCTCTCTCTGTCTCTCTTTCTCTTTCTGTCACTCTGTCTCTCTTTCTCTGTGTATCTCTGTGTATCTCTTTGTTCTCTCTCTCTCTCTCTCTCTCTCTCTCTCTCTCTCTCTCTCTCTCTCTCCAGCTCTCAAGTTCATGTTCAGAAAGATGGAATGTTAGCCCATAAGTATCTATCTTTTGTTCCTAAAATGTGTGCATGTGCGTGTGCGTGTGCGTGTGTATAGCTGCTTGTAAATTAATACTACAAGCTGGGGCCCACCCAAGATTTGTGTTTCAGAGATCTTTACTTGGTCAATGAAGTAAATGGTGGCATAAGCTTGATTTTGTTTCTGTTTTTCTTTTCCTTTTTTTTTTTTTCTGTTTGTAACTTTACACATATGCTTTATTTCCCAACATTTCAAACCAAATGCTTCTTGTGGTTCTCATTTCATTTCAAGGGTACTCTCTAGATCAGAAGAACTTCCTCAGAGGAGCTTCCTTACCATTCTCCACCTTAAGGGCACATGCCTTCCATCCCAACACTTGGGAGGCAGAGGCAGAAAGATTTCTGAGTTCCTTGGCCAGCCTGGTCTACGGAGTGAGTTCCAGGACAGCCAGGGCTACACAGAGAAACCCTGTCTCAATAAATAAATAAATAAATAAATAAATAAATAAATAAATAAAAGTTGTTCCCCAAAATGCTCAGGGCCATCTCCCCCTCCAGCCAGGGAGGAGTCTCAGGCTATCATCTGTTGTGGAATGTTGTATGTAAGCTTGCTTTGCTTTGTAAAGGCCAAACTTTACAGACATTCTGTTTTGTGTCTTTGTTTTGATTTTGTTTCTTTACTTGCTTGGTTTGTTTTATTTCATTTTTGTTTTCCAGCTAGCTGGATTGCTTGCTCACTTGTGTGACATGGTTTCACTTTATATCCCAGTTTATATTCCAGTTCTTTATTTGTTTGAGTTAAATTTTAAATTCTGTCTCAAACACCTCCACCTCCCCTCCCCCCACACTGCCTTCTCCATGTGTTTGTCTGTGTGTGTGTGTGTGTGTGTGTGCAGGGATCTGCATGCCTCTGCCATGTCACTCCAGAGGCAAGTTTTCTGCATAGAATCAAATCATAATATATATATATATATTATATCCAGTTGAGTCTCCATTGAAGAAAGACCAATTTTGGTTGTCACTTGGAGGTGACGTGTGTGCTAATGACTTCAGACTTCTATCCATTTTCTACTCTGAGAGCTGTGTTTATACCTGATACAGGCCCTCCCTGGGTTCTGAAATAAACAAACAAACAAAAACAAACAAATTTAAAGCAGTCAACAACTGACTGCACAAAAAGTGGCTGTAGGCCTCTTGCGGCCCCTTTTTTTAAAAGTTGTTCCAAAAATGCTCTCAGGGCCATCACTCCCCCTCCAGCCAGGGTGTTAGTCTCAGGCTATCATCTGTTGTGGAATGTATGTGAGCTTGCTTTAGTTTGTTAGGCCAAACTTGACAGACATTTTTTTTTTTTTTGGTTGTTGTTGTTTTGGGTTTGTTTGTTTGCTTGTTTGTTTGTTTTGTTTCCTTTGGTTTTTCCAGCTTACTTGATTGCTTGCTTGCTTGCTTGTGCGACATAGTTTCCCTTTCTCTACCAGTATTTATTCCAGTTATTTGTTCGAGCTATCTAGATTCTCTCTCAGCACCTCCAACTCCCCCCCCCACTGCCTCCTCCGTGTGTGTGTGTGTGTGTGTGTGTGTGTGTGTGTGTGTGTGTGTGGCAGGGTAGGGGGCAAGGATCTGTACACCCTTGCCATGTCACTCCAGAGGCAAGTTTTCTGCATAAAATCCATCTGTGAGTGACTATTCAAGTATGTATGCCTGACAATTCACTGTCCTTATTGCTCTGGCCCCAGGGGACTGACTGAACAAAACAATAGGCTCATACCTAGGTCTTTGGAAATGGTAATGGCACTCCACCCAGAGAAAGATTCACTTTCACCCAGCCTCGCCCTGTCAGCTCAGGGACTTGTAAGGGTGAAGCTGGACAATATTTACAGGATTTCTACTTCATGTTTAATAAAATAAAGCTTGTGACGGGCTGGAGAGATGGCTCAATGGTTAAGATCACTGACTGCTCTGCCAGAGGTCCTGAGCTCAATTCCCGTAAGCACACGGTGGCTCACAACCATCAGTCATGTGCATTTAAAAGTATTAGACAAAAGCAGGAGGAAAAAGGCGTGGCTGTAGATGGTATGAGGCTTCTGACTGCTTTTGGGCGCCTCCTCCTCCTCTTCATTAATCTGCACGTGCAACGTGCGACCCCTAGAGGCGGGTAAAGGGAGAGACAGAAGCGACCTGGAACAGTTACTGGTCACATGGCCGGCCGCCTCCATCTTGGTGAAGTCAGTCAGCGGCCAAGATGGCTGCCATCCACATGTCACCCCACCCCCACCCCTTTATGTGAAGGAAAAACAATTTTTAGTAGTTAGGATAAGCCTTAACCGTCACTAGAAGAGCCGCACAGATTAGAATTTAATTTTCTTTCTTTTTCTCTTTGTCTGTCTGTCTGTCTGTCTGTCTGTCTGTCTCTCTCTCTCTCTCTCTCTCTCTCTCTCTCTCTCTCTCTCTCTCTCTCTTTTAGTCAAAAACCTCGATTCTCAGGAGCCGTACGGTGTGTCCTCCTAGGTTCTGGTGCCCTCTTCTGGCATGCAGGCATATAGGCAGCAGAGAGAGAGCTCACACACACAGACTGAAAAAAATAATAATAAAAAAAATCAATAAACAAGAAGAAAACATGTTGGATTTTATGACAGAGTTTCTCTGTGTGTGTTTTCTATTTTAGCTGTGAGTGCTGTTACTTACTGTCTAGTGGGCTTGTGTTGGATTTCTTTAAAAAAATTTTTTTTTAATCCTTGACCAGTGTACTGAAGATAATTACTTTTGCCTGCCTGCCTTCCTTCCTCCCTTCTTTTTTCCTTCCTTTTTCCTTCCTTCCTTCCTTCCTTCCTTCCTTCCTTCCTTCCTCCCTTCCTCCCTTCCTCCCTTAGTGTGTTTTCATTTTAATTTACTTGAGGGTCTTTTGTCTCTCTCTCTCTGTCTCTCTCTTTCTGCCACTCTGTCTCTCTCTGTGTGTTCTCTCTCTCTTTTTTTCTTTCCCTCTCCCTTTCTCTCTGTCAGTCTCTGTAGCCCTCCCTGAAGTTCAGAAAGCTAGAATGTTAACCCATAAGTATCTGTTTTTCCTAAAACTCATGTCCCCTATGTGTGTGTGTGTGCATGCAAGCGTTTGATTTCTTTAAATTTTTTCTAATTCTTGACCAGTGTACTGAAGATAATTATTTTAATCCTTCCTTCCTTCCTTCCTTCCTTCCTTCCTTCCTTCGTGTGATGGTGTGTCTTCCTTTTAATTTACTTGAGGGTCTCTGTCTCTCTGTGTCTCTCTGTGTGTCTCTGTCTCTCTCTGTCTGTCTCTCTGGCTCTCAAGTTCAGAAATATGGAATTTTAGCCCATAAGTATCTTTTTTGCCTCTCTCTTAGACAAGCCAAAAGAGGAAAATCCACTTTTTTTTTTTTTTTTTTTTTTTTAAGTTTTTCCAAACCCAAGCATCTGTCTTTAAACTATTTGCTCTGGCATGGTGCTTTTTAACTGTCACTCCAGAGTCAAGTCAAATTTGAACTACACAAGGGGGACACTGTAACAGATTACCATGTGTGTGCATGTGCGTGTGCGTGTGTGTATGTGTGTGCATGCATGTGTTATATTTCAGCTGTGAGTGCTTTTCCTTGCCATCTAGTGGGCTTGTGTCTGATTTCTGTAAACTTTTCTAATTTTTTAAACAGAATTCTGTATTTATTGTATGTATAGGAGTGCACTATAGCTGTCTTCAGACACACCAGAAGAGGGAACCGGATCCCATTACAGATGGTTGTAAGCTACCATGTGATTGCTGGGAATTGAACTCAGGACCTATAGAAGAACACCCAGTGCTCTTAACCGCTGAGCCATCTCCCCCCCCCCCCGTTCTCTAATTCTAGACCTGTGTACTGAAGACAACTCTTTTTGTTCCTTTGTTCCTTCCTTCCTTCCTTCCTTCCTTCCTTCCTTCCTTCCTTCCTTCCTTCCTTCCTTTTGGTAGGTAATCGTAGCAATACATTTCCTCATGGGACTGATTTTACTGTGTGACAGGGTTTGTGTAATGGTATGTTTTTATTACCTTGAGGGTCTCTGTCTCTCTATGTTTCTCTCTCTGTCTCTCTCTGTCTCTCTGTCTCTCTGTCTCTCTGTCTCTCTGTCTCTCTGTCTCTCTGTCTCTCTCTCTCCAGCCCTGAAATTTACTTGAGGATCTCTGTCTCTGTCTCTTTCTGCCTCTCTCTTTCTCTCTCTCTCTCTTTCTCTCTCTTTCTTTCTCCAGCCCTGAAATTTACTTGAGGATCTCTGTCTGTCTGTCTCTTTCTGTCTCTGTCTGTCTCTGGTTTATGGGGGATGGATGGGAGACCTGTGGTCGTCTAGAGTGTCCCAAGCTCTGGGCTCTAGACTCTGAACTGCATTCTCTTTAGCAATCTTCCCGATGTGGCTATATTTAACCCCATTTTTATTTTTAATAAAACGGTCCAGAGTTTAACCACCTCCAAAGGAAACCCCTTCCCCACTAATGCCCATATCCACCCTGCAATGATATTGATTCCTTGATTGGTCATCTCCCACTCCCAACATTCTCTCTGTCTGTCTGTCTGTCTGTCTGTCTGTCTCTCTCTGTATCTGTGTCTCTCTGTCTCTCTCTTTCTCTGTCTGCCTCTCTCTGTCTATCTCTTTCTCTCTGTCTCTCTCTGTCTCTCTGTCTCTCTGTTTCTCTGTCTCTCTCTCTCTGCCTGCCTCCTGAGAGCTGACTTTTTTTTTTTTTTTTTTTTTTTTTTTTTTTTTTTTTTTTTTTTTTTTTTTTCCGTGCTGAACTTAGTAGTGCGTAAACTCAGTAACTCTCCAAGGCAGGCGGGAGCTGAAAATATGAAGATAAGATGGTGGTTGAGTTGTGTGTAGGAGAGAAAAAGCTTCCGTGCTGCTTTCCAAAGTTGGCTCTTTGCAGCTTTTGGGGGTGGGGGTGGGGTGGGGAATCCGTGTTTAGAATGTGTCTTTTTCTTTATTCAATTCTGTCTTAATTTTGTTTTGTTTTTCGTTAGTCAGTTAGTCCTTTCACTTAGAGACCGATGATTTCTCCTGCTTTCAGGGCTCCCTCCCTTTCTCCCTCCCTCCCTCCCTGACCCACTTTCGGTTTCGGGTTGCTGAGGAGGTCGGCCCGAGCCCAGCCCGCGTTCGTTCGTTTGCTGTGTTCGGGCGGGACGACGGGGACCGTTTGTGTCAGTCATTCGGGAGAAGCGGTGGGTCCCCTGCTCCCGTCGTGCGTGGGTTAGTGTCCCCCTGAGCTAGGGAGGACCCTCCAGAGGGAGTGAGTGAGTGAGTGATTGCGGCGGCCATGAGCGATCTGTCCTCTCGGTTTGCTTGGTCGATGGAGACCGTTCTCTGGTGACACCTAGTGGTGACAAGTTTCTGCGGCGACCGACGCTCCTGTTCCCCGGTTGATGACAAAGGACGGGGAAGTGCCTGTTGCGAGGCGGCCAGGGTGACGGGAGGCCCGGCAAGCAGGCGGGTGCTTCCCGGAGGTGGCCACGTGTTTAAGTTGGGTCTCTACCCAGGGGGTTGTACCTGGAGCTCTGCGGGGAGAGGTAGTGGCTGTACACCCTATTGGGACCGATGCTGGGCTTGGTGGCAGCTTACTCAGGTCGACCAGAAGGCTTCGGTCCGGTCCACGGGACTGCGTTTCTGAGGCCGAGAGGATGCGATGGCCCCGGCTTGCTAGCCGCCATGGCCCGGCCCCGACTCCGTGGAGCTTCGGAGCTTCTCCACAAGTCCCTGGTCCCAGGCAGGGGAACTTAGGTTTCTGAGGCCGAGAGGATGCGGTGTCCCCGGCTTCCAGGCCGATGTGGCCCGGCTCCGTGGAGCTCTGGAGCATTTTTTTTTTTTTTTTTTTTTTTTTTTTTGTAATCTTTGTCCCGGAGCCCTCTCTGTCCCCATCAGCGGGGCCCCTGACTTCTTGAGGCCGAGAGGGTGGCACGTCCCCGGCTTCCAAGCTGATGTGGCCCGGCTCCCTGGAGCTCTGGAGCCCTTTTTTTTTTTTTTTTTTTTTATCTCCAGGAGCCCTCTCTGTCCCCGTCAGCGGGGCCCCTGACTTCTTGAGGCCGAGAGGATGGCACGTCCCCGGCTTCCAAGCTGATGTGGCCCGGCTCCCTGGAGCTTTGGAGCCTTTTTTTTTTTTTTTTTTTCCTCCCTCCAAGGATCTCGGTCCACAGCGCCGGGACTCTGTATCCTGAAGCCGAGGGGAAGCTATGGGCTCGGCTTTCTATCATGGCTTTCTCGGTTTAGGAGCACTCATGGTTATCAGGTCGACCAGTTGTCCCTCTGAGGTCCGGTTCTCTTGTTTATGGGGACATTTTTGGGACAGGTCACGAGGCGTGACTTCCAGATGTTCCCTGTGGCCTGTGAATTTCCTCCCTGTGTCTTTTGTGGTTTTGATGTTGGCTATCTGTCCATATTGGACCTGGAGATATGTACTGACACGCTGTCCTGTGATTGTTGAGACTAAAGGACATTGGAGGCCCTCCCAAGGCTGTTTGCTTGTCCAGCCTTTTTATCTGCCCACGGGTCTCCGTAGCTCCCGAAGCTATTACCCGAGTACGCTTCTTGCTTTCCCGTGCTTGCTTGCGTGCTCTTGCTGTTGTTCAGCTTGTGACAACCGGGCGCTGCATGATGCGTGTCAGGCTTTTTTTTTTTTTTCCCGATTTCCATGTAGTTGTTGTCACCTGCACCGGGTGGAACGGTGGATCCAGGGGTGACGAGGGGACTAGTTCCGCTTGCTGTTTCCCCTCCCCTGGCTTTTTTTTTTTTTTTTTAAATAAAGGAGCTCCCGAGCCTCCTTGTGTGTTATCCGGCCTTTCTGCCACGTGCCTCCCGAGCGCACGTTTTTTTTTTTTTTTTTTTTTTTTTTTTTCCTTCCATTTAAAAGGAGCTCCCGAGCCCTCCTTGTTGCCTCCCGAGCGCATTTTTTTTTTTTTGTGGTGGCTTGTCCGGTGGCATTCCTCTCCCGTTCTTTCTCGTGCGTGTGTTTTCTCGTCTCTCTCGCTTTACCCGGTTGTGTAAGATCCCGCTGGCCGTCCTCCCGGTGGTGGCCTGCTCTCGCTCGGTTGGATCGATGTGGTGCCTCTGCGTTGTCTTCGGGCCGGGGCCTAAGCCGCGCCAGGCGAGGGACGGACATTCATGGCGAATGGTCATTCCATGCGAATGGCGACCGCGCTTCTCGTTCTGCCAGCGGGCCCCTCGTCTCTCCTCCCCATCTGTGCCGGTGGTGTGTGGTAGGCAGGGGTGCGGCTGTCCGGCCCGAACGCCGACCCGCGCGCACTTCTCGTCGTGGTTCGCGGGGTCTTCGTGGGCGCGTCAGGGGCTCTGCTGTCCTGCGGTTCACGCGGTGTTGTGTTCCATCTTGGCCCTCTCCCTTTCCCCGAACCGGGGAGGGTGGCTGGTCCGTTTGCGCCGCATGCCCTTTCCCGTCGGGTATGTGTGCGCCCGGCTTTTCGCGAGCCTCTGGTGCTCCTGGAGCGTTCCCGGCTTTGATTGCCAAGGTGCCCGCTTCTGAGCTGGTGGTGGCGCTTCCCGTTCCCCGGCGTTGCCTCCCGTGCTCCGTTTCGCTGCGAGTTGTCTTCCCGCCTCGGTCGGCTCTGTGTTGCGGAGACCAGAAAAAAAGGGGGTCGAGAAAAGTGCGGTAGAAAAAAAGAACCAGATGTGGTTCCTTGTCCTGAGAAGGGTGGGGCGGCGGCCCCCCCTCGTTTGGGTGAGCGCCCACCCCGTGCTTTCTATCTTGGCCTTTGCCCGTAGGCCTGCGCGTAGGGTGGTGCTGAGCGGTCGCGGGGCTGGCCCTTTTAAGTTTAAACTCTCTGCTCCTGTTTTTTTTGTTGGGGGGCTTTGAGAGGCCTGGCTCTCGGGGGCTGACCTGTCGCAGGTCTCCTCTGTCCGCGGAAGCTCAAGTTAAAACCCTGGAAAGAGAAGAGAGATCTTTGCCGGTACCGCAGACCCCCCGCGCGCGCACACGCCGCGTGGGTCTTGTCGCTGAGCCCGTGCGTCGCAGCTCTTGGTTGCCGGGACTCGTCGGGTCGGGTCCGTCCCGCCCTCAGTGAGAAATGTGGCCTTCTCTAGCTATCCCTCGGAAAAGGGTGTGCTGTGACCCTCGGAGGGGCTCCTCCCGAGCGGGCCCCTCGAGTGCCCGCCGCCCGCGACCGCCTCATGCGCGCAGCGTCCGTTCTCTCGTCTACCGCGGCCCGCGCCTCCCCGCTCCGAGTTCGAGGAGGGATCACGCGGGGCAGAGCTCGTCGTCCTGCCGTCGCGCTGAGCTGGTGTGGGGTTCTTCTGGTTGTGGTGGTGGTGGTGGCGGGGAAAGGGCCGCGCGCTTGCCCGCGTGCGCGGTACCCCCCTCACCCCGAGGGTCGCCGTGGGGCGGAGGGTGGGGATGGCGGCGGTGGGCTCCCGGTCCCACCCGTCTCCCCTTCCTCCCGTGCCGTCCGCTGCGTGCGTCCCCTTGGCCCGCGCGCGTTCACGTCTTGTGCCCCTCCCGCGACCGGGCGTACACCGCGCATGTGGTGCGTGTCGTGTGTGCTCTCGGGCCGTGCGGTGGTCGCCTCGCTCCCCCTTCCGCGGCAGTGTTCCCACGACCGGGGGAAATTGCGGGATCTCCTCCCCCTCCTCGGTGTCCGGGAGGGCCCGTGTCTTGCGGGACTTGATCGCACCCTCGGGGGCGGACGTTTTTGGGGGAACG
>NC_047659.1:148863003-148873003 GCF_011762505.2 Arvicanthis niloticus
TGCATATACATATATATGTGTGTGTCTTTGTTTCCCCATCCCCCTTTTTGCGGGTCTCCTTTTATTGAACTATTATTAATTATTATTATTATTATTATTATTATTATTATTATTATTATTATTATTATTATATTGTGAGGTTGCTGCCCAGTTGCCTTGTTTCAGAGTAGTATATGTGTGTGTGTGTGTGTGTGTATTATATATCATATGTATGTAGATAACATATATAATTTTAAAAACACATACACACATTTTTCTTTAATTATCTTATCATAATTTATGTGATTTCCTTAATTATCAGGTCGACCAGTTGTCCTATAACAAGTACCAGGTGTCACACCAGTATTCCTGTGTATATGTGTATAAAATTTAAAAAGACATATGTTTGTATGTGGTCTGGACTCTTTAAATCAAATATGTGAGGTACTTGCTTGATGTTTCACTTTTCTAGGGCTCTCCTCTCTTCCTCTCTCTCCTCTCCTCTTTTTCCTCTCCTCTCCTCTCCTCTCCTCTCCTCTCCTCTCCTCTCCTCTCCTCTCCTCTCCTCTCCTCTCTCTCTCTCTCTCTCTCTCTCTCTCTCTCTTCTTTCTATGCTTTCTCACCCCTCCTCTCTCTCCTCTCCTCTTCTCTTCTCTCTCTCTCTCTCTCTCTCTCTCTCTCTCTCTCTCTCTCCTCTCTTCTTCTCTCTCCTCTCCTCTTTTTCCTCTCTTCTCTCTCTCTTTCCTCTCCTCTCCTCTTCTTTCTATCCTTTCTCGCCCCTCCTCTCTATCCTCTTTCTTCTTTCCTCTTCTCTTCTCTCTCTTTTCTTTCCTCTTTTCTCTCCTCTCCTCTCCTCTCCTCTCCTCTCCTCTCCTCTCCTCTCCTCTCCTCTCCTCTCCTCTCCTCCTCTCTCTCTCTGTCTCTGTCTCTCTCTCTCTCAGAGATAAGAAGTTTGGCCCCTCACTCTGGCCTACCATTTTTGGGGGATCCATTTGTGGACACTGTCTGCCTGTCTGTTTTGCTATCTTTATTTCGTAGCCTTAGCTGTCTCCTTTGTCTCTCCGTAAGCCTCCACTGATGGTTGTTGTTTGGGACACACACACACACACACACACACACACACACACACACACACACACGCCTGCCCACCTCACAGTGAGGACTCAGGGGCAATCATGGAGGAGGACGTGGTAGGCACTGCATTGGGAAGCATTGTTTGTCTGGGAGATTTGAGGAAGATGCTAGTGAGCCAGCGGGTTTCAATGTCAAGCCTTGTTCCCTAAAACTTAGAAATCTTCTAACAAAGCCTTTTTAAAAAATAAAATTATTTATTTATTTATTTATTTATTTATTTATTTATTTTTCCTTCCTTCTACTTGTTTTCGCTCTGTCTGTAGCCCAAGCTGCCTAGCTATCAGCCTTTTTGGAATGAATATGAGCTTGCTTTCCTATGCTTCTGCTTCTGCTTCTGCTTCTGCTTCTGCTTCTGCTTCTGCTTCTGCTTCTGCTTCTGCTTCTGCTTCTGCTTCTGCTTCTGCTTCTGCTTCACTTCACCAGGATTCCTTTAACAGAAGAACTTAACAGACAGATTTGTGGTTTTGCTTGCTTGCTTGCTTGCTTGCTTGCTTGACATGGTTTTCCTTTCTGTCCATGCAGGGTTCCCTGACTGCCCTTTGGAAACCCATTGAGAGGCCAGAACCAAAGGTTTATTTCCCCACCGAGAAAACTGTGAGATGACTGCATGACAGCTCATTTAGGCACGGATCATCCCAGTGTGGAAAGATTGCCCTCCCTCCCTCCCTCCCTCCCTCCCTCCCATTTTTCCCTCTCCCATCATACACTCAATAAAATAAATAAATGAATAAAGTTTCCAGTTTATTTCTCCCTTTAAGCTTCCTAAATTTTCCCCCAATGCCTCCAACTGCCCCCACCCCCACCATCACGATGATGCTCCAGGATAATCTAGCTCTTTGGAAATGCTAATGGCACTCCAACTGGAACACACCCTGATAAGAAAGAGAAAGAGGAAGAAACGATCTGATCCAGCTGGCCACGCCCTGCCAGCTCAAGGATTCTTCAGACCGAGAATCTGGACCATATTTACATAACCTGGTATTTCTAATATTATTTATTATGATTTATTTATACGAGTGAGCACACCACAGCTGCTGTCTTCAGACACACACCAGAAGAGTGAAGCAGGTCCCGTGACAGAGCTGCTAGGTGCTTATTGGGACCTCTGGAAGAAAGAGCAGTCAGTACCCTTAACCACTCAGCCATCTCTCCAGCAGGGAAATGGAGCGAGCGTAGGCCTGTGTATTAGGAAATTACAACCATTAGGCACCTGTATCCCCTCCTTATTTGTTTATTTATTCATTCATTCATTCATTCATTCATTCATTCATTCTTTATTTTGACACCAACCAAAGTTTGAGTCTTAATGAAGGAAGCAAACATACCCTTCAAGATGGATGAATTTGGAAGGCTTACCTGAGGCTTAAAGGAATGACTGTCCAGGACTGTCCTGGGGGGGGGGGCTTGGGGGGGGGGACTGACTACACACAAAGATGCTGTTGCCTCCTCTTTGGAGATAATACTGTGTGAGTGAAACTTCCTAAATAAACCAAAGTCTAATTCAAAGTACACAAAGGGGACACTGTAGCAAATTACCATTGCTTGAGTATATAAAAAGCAGTTTTTTCCTCTTTCCTTTCTTTCTTTCTTTCTTTCTTTCTTTCTTTCTTTCTTTCTTTCTTTTTTTTTTTTTCTTTTCTCTTCAGTTTTTTAGAAATTCAGCTGGAGAGGCAGGTGGATTTCTGAGTTCGAGGCCAGCCTGGCCTACAGAGTGAGTTCCAAAACAGCCAGAACTACACAGAGAAACCCTGTCTCGAAAAACCAAAAAAAAAAAAAAAAAAAAAAAAAAAAAAAAAAAAAAAAAAAAAAAACCATAGAAATTCAGCTGGTCCTGGTGGTGCACACACCCTCCCTTAATTCCAGCACTACTCACTAAATACAAATTTTCCTCTCACAAACCAGCTCTAATTGAACCTTATAATTAATCTCTCTCTCTCTCTCTCTCTCTCTCTCTCTCTCTCTCTCTCTCCTTCCTCTCTGTTCCTTGTCTCTCCTCTCTCTTCTCTCTGTTCCCTCTCTCTCCTCTCTCTTCTCTCTCTTCTCTCTCCTCTCTTCTCTCTGTTCCCTGTCTCTCCTCTCTCTCTTCTCTCTCTCTAATTCTCTCTGTTCCCTGTGTCTCCTCTCTCTCTTCTCTCTCCTCTCTCTCTCTGTTCCCTGTCTCTCCTCTCTCTTCTCTCTCTCTCATTCTCTCTGTTCCCTGTCTCTCCTCTCTCTCTTCTCTCTCCTCTCTCTCTCTCTGTTCCCTGTCTCTCCTCTCTCTCTTCTCTCTCTCTCATTCTCTCTGTTCCCTGTCTCTCCTCTCTCTTCTCTCTCTTCTCTCTCTCATTCTCTCTGTTCCCTGTCTCTCCTCTCTCTCTTCTCTCTCCTCTCTCTTCTCTCTCTTCTCTCTCTCTTCTCTCTCTCTCTCTCTCTCTCTCTCTCTCTCTCTCTCTCTCCTCTCTGTTCCCTGTCTCTTTTCTCTCTCCTCTCTCCTCTCTCCTCTCTCCTCTCTCTCCTCTCTGTTCCCTGTCTCTCCTCTCTCTCTCTTCTCTCTCTCTCTCTCCTCTCTGTTCCCTGTCTCTCCTCTCTCTCTTCTCTCTTCTCTCTCTCTCTCTCCTCTCTGTTCCCTGTCTCTCCTCTCCTCTCCTCTTCTCTCTCTCTCCTCTCTTCCTCTTTTTCCTCTTCTCTCTCTCTCTCTCTCTCTCTCTCTCTCTCTCTCTCTCTCTCTCTCCTCTCTGTTCCCTGTCTCTTCTCTCTCTCCTCTCTCCTCTCTCCTCTCTCTCCTCTCTGTTCCCTGTCTCTCCTCTCTCTCTTCTCTCTTCTCTCTCTCTCTCTCCTCTCTGTTCCCTGTCTCTCCTCTCCTCTCCTCTTCTCTCTCTCTCCTCTCTTCCTCTTTTTCCTCTTCTCTCTCTCTCTCTCTCTCTCTCTCTCTCTCTCTCTCTCCTCTCTGTTCCCTGTCTCTTCTCTCTCTCCTCTCTCCTCTCTCCTCTCTCCTCTCTCTCCTCTCTGTTCCCTGTCTCTCTTCTCTCTCTCCTCTCTCTTTCTCTCTCTCTCTCTCTCTCTCTCTCTCTCTCTCTCTCTCTCTCCTCTCTGTTCCCTGTCTCTCCTCTCTCTCTTCTCTTCTCTTTTCTCTCTCTCTCTCTCTCTCTCTCTCTCTCTCTCTCTCTCTCTCTCTCTCTCCTTCCTGGGATCAATCTAAACAATCAATAGACTGTTTTGTGTAAGCTTAAGTAGCTCCTAGCTCAATATTTCAAAACAAATGCTTCTTGTGATTCACATTTCGTTTTAAGGGTACTTTCTAGATCAAAAGACCTTCCTCAGACAAGCTTCTTGACGATTCTCCACGTGTAAATTGGATTTCATCCCCGAAAGAGGGCATTAAATCCCAATGGTAGGTGGTTGAGAGCCACCATCTGGTTGCTGGGAACTGAACTCAGGACCTCTGGAAAAGCAGTCAGTGCTTCTAACCACTGAGCCATCTCTCCAGTGGCCCCACCCCAGTCTAATTTTTAAAAGACAGAGATGTGAGGAAAATCAGAGGATTCAGTGGGAGTAAGCGTGTGTCATATGGTATGGGTGCCGACAATAGGATTGATCTTACCCTCGGTTACATGTGGCATGAGGAAAGACATGAGGGTGGGGAAGACAACCACATGATTAGTGAAGAAATTAAACTGTAGCCTGTGATACAATTGTCCCTCTCCCTCTCCCTCTCTGTCCCCCTCAGACATGAATAAATATTGAAATTAAGCTAAATGGACAATGACAAGAAGCCAGCCAAGTGTGGTGCCAGAGGAAGGCAGGCCTGATCTAGGTATTGATTTCCAGGTCTATGTGCAGAAGCCCCTGACTCAGCTTTAAAAAAAAAAAAAAAAATGAAGAGGAAAATAAGACATGCAATTAAGAACAGAATTTTTAAAAACACACTTAAAAAAAGGGGGGGGGTGAGGCAGTAGTGGGGTGGCCTGGCTTATAGAGAAGGGTCAAACACTGTTCTGCCATTGCCTCCTCAGTTGAACACACACAGAGAGCAGACAGAGCAGAGAGAGAGAGAGAGGCAGAGACACAGACAGAGAGATAGAGAGAGAGACAGACAGACAGACAGACAGACAGACACACACACACACACACACACACACACACACACACACACACACAGAGAGAGAGAGAGAGAGAGAGAGAGAGAGAGAGAGAGAGGAGAAAGAATAAAAAAATCAGGGATCAGGGGGCTGGGTGGGGGCTGGGACCTAATCAGCCTGCTCTGCCTGCACAGCCTCATGCTGCCACCTACTGTCCAGCCAGCAAACCTTCCTTTAGTCTGTCTTCCCAACCGCCAACCAGCCATCAGATGCATGGAGATTCTCAACTGACACTTGGAGAGAGAAAAAGCCCAAAAGAGTCCAATAAGCAAGCACCTTAGAGCCTCCTGTAGCATCCAGTGCTGCAGTTGTAACTAATCTCTCCTCCAAAGTCTGCTACAGAGACATGCCTGGAAGGATGTTGAAATTATTTCAAATGTGCATTTGTCCTCTGATGGGAATCCACGGTTTTTTGTTTGTTTGTTTGTTTTTGTTTTTTCCTGTTTTTTTTTTTTTAAAGTTGTTCCAAAAATGCTGAAGGACACAACACTCTGTCTGTGTGTGTGTGTGTGTGTGTGTGTGTGTATGCATGCTGCCAGAGGTCCTGAGTTTAATTTCCAGTAATAACATGGTGTCTCAGAACCACCTGTAATGTGATTCGATACACTCTTCTATTACACAGAATTGTACACTATCTTGCTAGCTGGCAGTGGTTGGTTGGATATGCAGACAAGAAAGTTTTGCTCTCAAGATTTTTTTGTGTGTATATACACACACAAACACACACCACACACACATGCAGGTGCACGCACACATGGAACTCACTCTGCAGACCAGGCTAGCCTGGAACTCAAATCTGACTGCCTCTGACTCCCAAGTGCTGGGATTATTTTTCTTTTTTTCTGTTTTTGTTTTGTTTGGTTTGTTTGTTTGTTTGTTTGTTTGAGACAGGGTTTCTCTGTATACTCCTGGCTGTTATATTTCAGCTGTGAGTGCTGTTCCTTGCCATCTAGTGGGCTTGTGTCCAATTTCTTTAAACTTTTAAAATTTTAAAAAAGAATTATGTATTTATTTTATGTATAGGAGTGCACTGTAGCTGTCTTCAGACACACCAGAAGACGGAACTGGATCCCATTATAAATGGTTGGGAGCTACCATGTGGTTGCTGAGAATTGAACTCAGGACCTATAGAAGAACACCCAGTGTTCTTACCCTCTGAGCCATCTCTCCCAAGTTCTCTAATTCTAGACCTGTGTACTGAACACAATTCTATTTGTCCCTTCCCTTCCTTCCTTCCTTCCTTCCTTCCTTCCTTCCTTCCTTCCTTCTTGCTTGCTTTCTTGACATGGTTTCCCTTTCTGTCCATGCAGGGTTCCCCGACTGCTCTTTGAAAACCCATTGAGAGGCCAGAACCAAAGGTGGAAAGATTGCCCTCCTTCCCTCCCTCCTTCCCTCCCATTTTCCCTCTCCCATCATACACTCAATAAAATAAATAAATGAATAAAGTTTCCAATTTATTTCTCCCTTTAAGCTTCCTAAATTCTCCCCCAATGCCTCCAACTGCCCCTACCCCCACCATCACGATGATGCTCCAGGATAATCTAGCTCTTTGGAAATGCTAATGGCACTCCAACTGGAACACACCCTGATAAGAGAAAGAGAAAGAGGAAGAAACGATCTGATCCAGCTGGCCACGCCCTGCCAGCTCAAGGATTCTTCAGACCGAGAATCTGGACCATATTTACATAACCTGGTATTTCTAATATTATTTATTATGATTTATTTATACGAGTGAGCACACCACAGCTGCTGTCTTCAGACACACACCAGAAGAGTGAAGCAGGTCCCGTGACAGAGCTGCTAGGTGCTTATTGGGACCTCTGGAAGAAAGAGCAGTCAGTACCCTTAACCACTCAGCCATCTCTCCAGCAGGGAAATGGAGCGAGCGTAGGCCTGTGTATTAGGAAATTACAACCATAGGCACGTCCCAAAGCTCCTCCTAGATCCTTCTTCCTCATCTACACAATTCTACCCTGGGCCTGTGGTTGTCAATTGGACATGACTTCAGTGCTAGTGAGTTTGGACTTGTCTCCATTTCACCTTCAGAGAACTGGGTTTTCAAACAACAACAACAACAACAACAACAACAACAACAACAACAAAAACAATTTAAAGAGGGCAACAACTGGACTGCACACAAAGATGCTGTTGGCTCCTCTTTGCAGATAATACTGTGTGTGTGAAACTTCCTTAATAAATTAACCAAAGTCTAATTCCAAATACACAAGGGGGACACTGTAGCAAATTACCATTGCTTGGGTATATAGAAAGCAGTTTTTTCTTTCCTTTCTTTTCTTTCTCTTCTGTTTTGTAGAAATTCAGCTGGTCCTGATGGTACACACACCCTCCCTTAATTCTAGCACTACTCATTAAATACAAGTTTTCCTCTCACAAACCAGCTCTAATTAAATGGTACAATTAACAACACTTTCTCTCTCTCTCTCTCTCTCTCTCTCTCTCTCTCTCTCTCTCTCTCTCCATCCTGGGATCAATCTAAAGAATGGACTGTTTTGTGTAAGCTTAAGTAGCCTCTAGCTACTTTATCATAGAGGAATGGAGGAAAAGGACACCCCCCCCCAACCAAATAGTAGCCTAAACAATAAAAAACAGGCATCTGTTCCTACTCTGCCTTAGGATCTCTATGATCGCATAAATTTGGTTTTGTTTCTTCGTTTCTGTTTTTCTTTTCCCCTTTTTTGTTTGGTTTTCTGTTTGTAAATCCACACATATACTTTATTTTCCAATATTTCAAAACACATGCTTCTTTTGATTCTCATTTCACCGGTATGCTCTAGATCAGAAGAGCTTCCTCAGAAGAGCTTCCTTACCATTTTCTCCACATGTAAACTGGATTTACATCCCTGTCATCTGGAGGATAACAAGTATATGGAAGGGGTGGACGTGGGGGGGCAACGGATCGAATTGGGTATTTCTTTCCTGTGTGACCTTGACTCACAGCCCAAACAAATGAACACACTAAGAAAAAAATAAACCAAAGGAACCAGTTGCCTTGGAGGCCTGCCTGGTGTTGCTCCCCTGAGTCATATATTTAAACATTTATTTATTTATTTATTTATTTATTTATTTATTTATTTATTTATTTATTTAATGTATATGAGCTCTGTCTCTCTCTGTCCCTCTCTCTCTGCCATTAAATACCAATGGCAGGTGGTTGGGAGCCACCATGTAGCTGCTGAGAACTGAACTCAGGACCTCTGGAAAAGCAGTCAGTGCTCTTAACCACTGAGCCATCTCTCCAGTGGCCCCACCCCAGTTTAATTTTTAAAAGACAGAGATGTGAGGAAAATCAGAGGATTCAGTGGGAGTAAGCGTGTGTCATATGGTATGGGTGCCGACAATAGGATTGATCTTACCCTCGGTTACATGTGGCATGAGGAAAAGACATGAGGGTGGGGCGGACAACCACACGATTAGTGAAGAAATTAAATTATAGCCTGCGATATGATTCTCCCTCTCCCTCTCTGTCTCTCTCAGACATGAATATTGAAATTAAGCTAAATTGCCTCCTCAGTTGAACACACACACACACAGAGCAGACAGGGAGGGAGGGAGGGAGGGAGGGAGGGAGAGAGAGAGAGAGAGAGAGAGAGAGAGAGAGAGAGAGAGAGAGAGAGAGAGAGAGGACTGCCAACCAGCCATCAGATGCATGGAGATTCTCAACTGAGACCTGGAGAGGGCCAGTTCCGAGCTCAAAAGAGTCCAATAAGCAAGCACCTTAGAGCCTCCTGTAGCATCTCCTGCTGCAGTTGTAACTAATCTCTCCTCCAAAGTCTACTACAGAGACATGCCTGGAAGAATGTTGAAATTGTTTCAAATGTACATGTGTCCTCTGAAGGGAATCCACCTTTTTTTTTTTTTTCTGTTTTTTAAAAGTTTTTCCAAAAATGCTGATGGACACCACACTCTGTGTGTGTGTGTGTGTGTGTGTGTGTGTGTGTGTGTGTGTATATATATATATATATATATATATATTCACACACACATGCATGCGTGATACTTCAGCTGTGAGTGCTGTTCCTTGCTGTCTAGTGGGCTTGTGTCTGATTTCTTTAAACTTTTCTAATTTTTAAAAAAGAATTATTTATTTATTTAATGTATAGGAGTACACTGTAGCTGTCTTCAGACACACCAGAAGAGGGAAATGCATCCCATTACAGATCCTTGTGAGCCACCATGTGTTTGCTGGGAATTGAACTCAGGACCTATAGAAGAACACCCAGTGCTCTTAACTTCTGAGCCATCTTTCCCCCCCCCCCCCCCCCCCCCGCAACCCCAGTTCTCTAATTCTAGACCTGTGTACTGAAGACAATTCTTTTTGTCCCTTCCTTCCTTCCTTCCTTCCTTCCTTCCTTCCTTCCTTCCTTCCTTCCTCCTTCCTTTCCCTCCTCCCTTTTGGAAGGCAATTGGAGCAATGTATTTCCTCATAGGACTGATTTTACTGTGTGACAGGGTTTGTGTAATGGTGTGTTTTTATTTTTATTTACTTGAGGGTCTCTGTCTCTCTTTGTCACTGCCTCTTTCTCTGTTTCTCTCTTTCTCTGTCTCTCTCTGTGTGTCTCTCTGTCTCTGAATATGTCCCTCTTTCTCTGTTTCTCTCTTTCTCTGTCTCTCTCTCTGTCTCTCTGTCTCTGAATATGTCTCTCTCTCTCTTTCTCTCTGTCTCTCCAGCTCTGAAGTTCAGAAAGATGGAATGTTAGCCCTTAAGTATCTTTTGTTCCTAAAATGTGTGTTATTGATTGGTTGGTTGA
>NC_047659.1:149080478-149085478 GCF_011762505.2 Arvicanthis niloticus
CACCTGTAATGTGATTCGATCCCTCTTTATTAGACAGAATTGTACACTATCTTTGCTAGCTGGCAGTTGGTGTATGGATATGCAGACAAGAAGTTTGCTCTCAAAGATTTTTTTGTGTGTATATACACACACAAAACACACACCACACACAATGCAGGTGCACGCACACATGGAACTCCACTCTGGAGGACCAGGCTAGCCTGGAAAACTCAAAATCTAGACTGCTCTGACTCCCAAGTGCTGCGGGATGATTTTTTCTTTTTTCTGTTTTTGTTTTGTTTGGTTGGTTTGTTGTCGGTTTGTTTGTTTGTTTGAGACAGGGTTTCTCGTATACTCCTGGCTGTTATATTTCAGCTGTGAGTGCTGTTCCTTGCCAATCTAGTGCTTGGTGTCAATTTCTTGAAACTTGTTATAAAATTTTTTTAAAAGGAATATGTATTTATTTTTATGTATAGGAAGTGCACTGTAGCTGTCTTCAGACACACCAGAAGACGGAACTGGATCCCATTATAAACGGTTAGGAGCTACCATGTGGTTGCTGAGAATTGAACTCAGGACCTATAGAAGACCCCAAACCAGTTGTTATTACCCTCTGAGCCATCTCTCCAAGTTCTCTAATTCTAGACCTTGTACTGAACACAATTCTATTTGTCCCTTCCCTTCCTTCCTTCCTTCCTTCCTTCCTTCCTTCCTTTCCTTCCTTCCTGCTGTTGCTTTCTTGACATGGTTCTCCATTTCTGTCCATGCAGGGTTCCCCGACTGCTCTTTGAAAAACCCATTGAGAGGCCAGAACCAAAAGGTGAAGATTGCCCTCTTTCCCTCCTCCTTCCCTCCTCCCAATTTTCCCTCTCCATCATACACTCAATAAAATAAATAATGAATAAAGTTTTCCAATTTATTTCTCCCTTTAAGCTGACTAAATTTTCCCCCAATGCCTCCACTGCCCCTACCCCCACCATCTCGTTGATGCTCCAGGATAATCTAGCTCTTTGGAAATGCTAATGGCACTCCAACTGGAACACACCCTGATAAGAGAAAGAGAAAGAGGAAGAAACGATCTGATCCAGCGGGCCACGCCCTGCCAGTCAAGGATTCTTCAGAACCAAGAATCTGGACCATATTTACATAAACCTGGTATTTCTAATATTATTTATTATGATTTATTTATACGAGTGAGCACACCATAGCTGCTGTCTTCAGACACACACCAGAAAAGTGAAGCAGGTCCCGTGACAGAGCTGCTAGGTGCTTATTGGACCTCTGGAAGAAAGAGCAGTCAGTACCCTTAACCACTCAGCCATCTCTCCAGCAGGGAAATGGAGCGAGCGTAGGGCCCGTGTATTAGGATAATTACAAACATAGGCACGTCCCAAAGCTCCTCCTAGATCCTTCTTCCTCATCTACACAATTCTACCCTGGGGCCTGGGGGTTGTCAATTGGACATGACTTCAGTGCTAGTGAGTTTGGATTCGTCTCCATTTCACCTTCAGAGAACTGGGTTTTCAAAACAACAACAACACAACAACAACAACAACAAAACAAAAACAATTTAAAGAGGGCAACAACTGGACTGCACACAAAGATGCTGTTGGCTCCTCTTTGCAGATAATACTGTGTGTGTGAAACTTCCTTAATAAATTAACCAAGTCTAATTCCAAATACACAAGGGGGACACTGTAGCAAATTACCATTGCTTGGGTATATAGAAAGCAGTTGTTTCTTTCCTTTCCTTTTCTTTCTCTTCTGTTTTTGTAGAAATTCAGCTGGTCCTGATGGTACACACACCTCCCTTAATTCTAGCACTACTCATTAAATACAAGTTTTCCTCTCACAAACCAGCTCTAATTAATGGTACAATTAACAACTCTCTCTCGTCTCTCTCTCTCTCTCTCTCCTCTCTCCTCTCTCTCTCTCTCTCTCTCCTTCCTGGGATCAATCTAAAGAATGGACTGTTTTGTGTAAGCTTAAGTAGCCTCTAGCTACTTTATCATAGAGGAATGGAGGAAAAGGACACCCCCCCCCAACCAAATAGTAGCCTAAACAATAAAAAAACAGGCATCTGTTCCTACTCTGCCTTAGGATCTCTATGATCGCATAAATTTGGTTTTGTTTCTTCGTTTCTGTTTTTCTTTTCCCCTTTTTTGTTTGGTTTTCTGTTTGTAAATCCACACATATACTTTATTTTCCAATATTTCAAAACACATGCTTCTTTTGATTCTCATTTCACCGGTATGCTCTAGATCAGAAGAGCTTCCTCAGAAGAGCTTCCTTACCATTTTCTCCACATGTAAACTGGATTTACATCCCTGTCATCTGGAGGATAACAAGTATATGGAAGGGGTGGAGGTGGGGGGGGCAACGGATCAAATTGGGTATTTCTTTCCTGTGTGACCTTGACTCACAGCCCAAACAAATGAACACACTAAGAAAAAAATAAACCAAAGGAACCAGTTGCCTTGGAGGCCTGCCTGGTGTTGCTCCCCATGAGTCATATATTTAAACATTTATTTATTTATTTATTTATTTATTTATTTATTTATTTATTTATTTAATGTATATGAGCTCTGTCTCTCTCTGTCCCTCTCTCTCTGCCATTAAATACCAATGGCAGGTGGTTGGGAGCCACCATGTAGCTGCTGAGAACTGAACTCAGGACCTCTGGAAAAGCAGTCAGTGCTCTTAACCACTGAGCCATCTCTCCAGTGGCCCCACCCCAGTTTAATTTTTAAAAGACAGAGATGTGAGGAAAATCAGAGGATTCAGTGGGAGTAAGCGTGTGTCATATGGTATGGGTGCCGACAATAGGATTGATCTTACCCACGGTTACATGTGGCATGAGGAAAAGACATGAGGGTGGGGCGGACAACCACACGATTAGTGAAGAAATTAAATTATAGCCTGCGATATGATTCTCCCTCTCCCTCTCTGTCTCTCTCAGACATGAATATTGAAATTAAGCTAAATTGCCTCCTCAGTTGAACACACACACACACAGAGCAGACAGGGAGGGAGGGAGGGAGGGAGGGAGGGAGGGAGGGAGAGAGAGAGAGAGAGAGAGAGAGAGAGAGAGAGAGAGAGAGAGAGGACTGCCAACCAGCCATCAGATGCATGGAGATTCTCAAATGAGACCTGGAGAGGGCCAGTTCCGAGCCCAAAAGAGTCCAATAAGCAAGCACCTTAGAGCCTCCTGTAGCATCTCCTGCTGCAGTTGTAACTAATCTCTCCTCCAAAGTCTACTACAGAGACATGCCTGGAAGAATGTTGAAATTGTTTCAAATGTACATGTGTCCTCTGAAGGGAATCCACCTTTTTTTTTTTTTTCTGTTTTTTTAAAGTTTTTCCAAAAATGCTGATGGACACCACACTCTGTGTGTGTGTGTGTGTGTGTGTGTGTGTGTGTGTGTGTGTGTGTGTGTGTGTGTGAATATATATATATATATATATATATATATATATATATATATATATATATATTACACACACATGCATGCGTGATACTTCAGCTGTGAGTGCTGTTCCTTGCTGTCTAGTGGGCTTGTGTCTGATTTCTTTAAACTTTTCTAATTTTTAAAAAAGAATTATTTATTTATTTAATGTATAGGAGTACACTGTAGCTGTCTTTGAAGAGCCCCATACTCGGGAGACCCTTCCTCAAGCCTCCGGAATCGCGACCCCCCCAAAATCACAAGAAACCATACCTGGATGCAATCAGCAGAGGTTTATTAGGGGAGGAGCCGGCGGTCAAAAACGACATGCTCTTTAGCTCCAAGAGCAGGGTTTTTGGCCACGTGTGGTGGGTTAAAGGGTCTTTTATAGCATGGGGTGGGGGGAGGAAGGCATTTTCGCGCGCTTACACATGATTGGATATTTCAAACATCAGCAACTTGCAGAACTGGCAGAACTTGTAGAAACTCGGACCTCCCAGAAAAGGGAGGGAGAGAGAAGTAAACACCAGATAGCCCATTACTCAGTTGGGCTTGTTTGGACTTGTCTGGGCACGCCCTTGCATGCCTTTATTTTTTTGTCACCCTGCCCCTGCAGGAGCTTAATATTTTTATTATGACTATATTTAACAAATTGTTGGTGGTCTTTGCTGACCATGAATTTTTGTTATTGTTACAATGCTGCTTTCAAATTTTGTTCTCACATCTTCAGACACACCAGAAGAGGGAAATGCATCCCATTACAGATCCTTGTGAGCCACCATGTGTTTGCTGGGAATTGAACTCAGGACCTATAGAAGTACACCCAGTGCTCTTAACTTCTGAGCCATCTTCCCCCCCCCCCCCCCCCGCAACCCCAGTTCTCTAATTCTAGACCTGTGTACTGAAGACAATTCTTTTTGTCCCTTCCTTCCTTCCTTCCTTCCTTCCTTCCTTCCTTCCTTCCTTCCTCCTTCCTTTCCCTCCTCCCTTTTGGAAGGCAATTGGAGCAATGTATTTCCTCATAGGACTGATTTTACTGTGTGACAGGGTTTGTGTAATGGTGTGTTTTTATTTTTATTTACTTGAGGGTCTCTGTCTCTCTTTGTCACTGCCTCTTTCTCTGTTTCTCTCTTTCTCTGTCTCTCTCTGTGTGTCTCTCTGTCTCTGAATATGTCCCTCTTTCTCTGTTTCTCTCTTTCTCTGTCTCTCTCTCTGTCTCTCTGTCTCTGAATATGTCTCTCTCTCTCTTTCTCTCTGTCTCTCCAGCTCTGAAGTTCAGAAAGATGGAATGTTAGCCCTTAAGTATCTTTTGTTCCTAAAATGTGTGTTATTGATTGGTTGGTTGATTGATTGATTGAATGTGAGTGCACTGTCACTCTCTGTTAGACAAGCCAAAAGAGAAAAGTCCACTTTTCTTTTCTTTTCTTTTCTTTTCTTTTCTTTTCTTTTTTTTTTTTTTTTTAAAGTTGTTCCAAAGGCCGGCATTGGTGGCACACACCTTTATTTCCAGCACTTGGGAGGCAGAGGCAGTCGGATTTCTGAGTTCCAAGCCAGCCTGGTCTAAAGAGTGAGTTC
>NC_047659.1:149087978-149152978 GCF_011762505.2 Arvicanthis niloticus
GAAGAATACCCAGTGCTCTTAACCTCTGAGCCATCTCCCCCAGTTCTCTAATTCTAGACCTGTGTACTGAAGACAATTCTTTTTGTCCCTTCCTTCTTTCTTTCCTACCTACCTACCTTCTTTCTTTCTTTCTTTCTTTCTTTCTTTCTTTCTTTCTTTCTTTCTTTCCCTCTTTCCTGTTGGTGGGCAATTGGAGCAATGCCTTTCCTCATAGGACTGATTTTACTGTGTGACAGGGTTTGTGTAATGGTCTGGTTTTATTTATATTTACTTGAGGGTCTTTGTCTCTCTCTGTCACTATCTCTTTCTCTGTTTCTGTCTTTCTCTGTCTCTCCCTGCATATCTCTCTGACTCTGACTCTCTCTCTCTCTCTCTCTCTCTCTCTCTCTCTCTCTCTCTCTCTTTCCAGCTCTGAAGTTCAGAAAGATGGAATGTTAGCCAATAAGTATCTTTTTTTCCTACAATGTGCGTGTGTTTCATCTTATTTATTTATTTATTTATTTATTTATTTATTTATTTATTGGTTTTTCTAGGCAGGGTTTCTCTGTGTAGCCCTGGCTGTCCTGGAACTCACTCTGTAGACCAGGCTGGTTTGCAACTCAGAAATCCGACTGCCTCTGCCTCCCAAGTGCTGGGATTAAAGGCCTGTGCCACCACTGCCCGGCACTGTGTATGTGTGTGTTATATGTCAGCTGCTAGTGCTGTTATTTGCTGTCTAGTGGGCTTGTGTTTGATTTCTTTAATTTTTTTTCTAATTCTTGAGCAGTGTACTGAAGATAATTATTTTTGTCCTTCCTTCCTTCCTTCCTTCCTTCCTTCCTTCCTTCCTTCCTTTCTTAGTGTAATAGTGTGTTTTCATTTAAATTCACTTGATGGTCTCTCTTTCTCTCTCTCTCTCTGTCTCTCTTTCTCTTTCTCTTTCTGTCACTCTGTCTCTCTTTCTCTGTGTATCTCTGTGTTCTCTCTGTGTTCTCTCTGTTTCTCTCTCTCTCTCTCTCTCTCTCTCTCTCTCTCTCTCTCTCTCTCTCTCTCTCCAGCTCTCAAGTTCATGTTCAGAAAGATGGAATGTTAGCCCATAAGTATCTTTTGTTCCTAAAATGTGTGTGTGTGCGTGTGCGTGTGCGTGTGCGTGTGCGTGTGCGTGTGCGTGTGCGTGTGTATAGCTGCTTGTAAATTAATACTACAAGCTGGGGCCCACCCAAGATTTGTGTTTCAGAGATCTTTACTTGGTCAATGAAGTAAATGGTGGCATAAGCTTGATTTTGTTTCTGTTTTCCTTTTCCTTTTTTTTTTTTTGTTCATTTGTTTTTCTGTTTGTAACTTTACACATATGCTTTATTTTCCAATATTTCAAACCAAATGCTTCTTGTGGTTCTCATTTCATTTCAAGGGTAGTCTCTAGATCAGAAGAACTTCCTCAGAGGAGCTTCCTTACCATTCTCCACCTTAAGGGCACATGCCTTTCATCCCAACACTTGGGAGGCAGAGGCAGAAAGACATTCTGTTTTGTTTGTTCGTTTGTGTGTTTTGGTTTTGTTTCTTTACTTGTCTGTTTTGTTTTATTTCATTCGGTTCTTCCAGCTTGTGTGACATGGTTTCACTTTACATCCCAGTTTTATTCCATTTATTTATTTGTTCGAGCTAAATTCTAAATTCTCTTTCAACACTTCCACCTCCCCTCCCCCGACACTGCCTGCTCCCTGTGTGTGTGTGTGTGTGTGTGTGTGCAACATGGAGGGTGGGGGTGGGGGGAAGGGATCTGCACACCTCTGCCATGTCACTCCAGAGGCAAGTTTTCTGCAGAAAAGCAATCAGTGAGAGAGGATTCCAGTGTGTATGTCTGACCATTCACTTATTGCTTTCCCTCCAGGCAACTGACTGAACAAAACAATAGGCACAGACCTAGCTCTTTTGAAATGGTAATGGGGTTGGTAACATTCCACAAGAGAAAGAGGGAAATTCACTCTCATCCAAGCCACGCCCTGCCAGCAGCACAGGGATTTGGGATTTTTTTTCTTTTCTTTTCTTTTTTCTTTTTTTTGTTTTGTTTTGTTTTTTGAGACAGGGTTTCTCTGTGTAGTTCTGGCTAGCATGGGGATTTCTAAGGGCGAATCTGGACAATATTTACACGATTTATGCTTCATGTTTCATAAAATAAAGCTTGTAAAGGGCTGGAGAGATGGCTCAGTGGATAAGAGCACTGACTGCTCTGCCAGAGGTCCTGAGCTCAATTTCCAGTAAGCACAGGGTGGCTCACAACCATCAGTCATGTGATTCAATGCACTCTTCTAGTGTGTGTCTGAAGATAGCTGCAGTGTGTACTAAAATAAACATCAAATAAATAAATCTTTAAAAAATAAAATAAAACAAACTGGTGAAGCAATTGAGCATCTCAAAATACCAGGCCACCACCACCATCATGTTCATCTATCCACTTCTTTTCTTTTATTATTTATATCTCTATCTATCTATTGATATATATATTCAGGTAACCATGTAGGTGTTTCCCCTTTCTTTTCTTAACCTCAATAGCCCCAACTGGGACAGAATTGCACACTGCCTTTCTAGCTGGGAGTGGTTAGATATGCAGAGAAAAAAGTTTTGCTTATTGTTTTTTTTTTTCCCCCTTTGGGAGGGGGCTTTTTTTTTTTTTTTTTAAAATATAGTACAAATTGGTTTTTCTGTACAATATTCTGATCATAGTTCTCCATCTCGAAACTCCTCCTAGCGACTTCATCCCCATCCACCCAGATCTACCCAAGGCCCGCACTTAGGTTTGCTCAATATATATACCCAATTGAGTCTCCATTGGAGAAAGAACAATTTTGGTTGTCACTTGGAGGTGACGTGTGTGCTAGTGACTTCAGACTTCTATCCATTTTCCACTCTGAGAGCTGTGTTTATACCTGATACAGGCCCTCCCTGGGTTCTGAAACAAACAAACAAACAAACAAACAAACAAGCACACACAAACAAATTTAAAGCAGTCAACAACTGACTGCACAAAAAGTGGCTGTAGGCCTCTTGCGGCCTCTTGTAGGATTTGTAGATAATACTGTGTAAACCTTCCTTAATAAAGCAAAGTCAAATCCAAATTTCACAAAAGGGACACTCGAACAAATTACGATTGATTGCTTGTGTATACAGAAAACTTTTTTTTCCCTCAAGAAATCCTGTTTCAAATTAATAAAAACTAAGTGAGTCAGTCAGTAATTACAAACTACTACAAATTACAAAACTAAGTGAGTCAGTCAGTAATTACAAACATACAAGCAAACATGCAAGCATGAATGCATACATACACACACACACACACACACACACACACACACACACTTACGTACAATCACAGAGGCAGGATTTACTTGACAGGCTGGCCTGCCTGGACTGTCTAGTATGTTTTGGCAACATGTAGAGAGAGACTTTGTCTGTCATGCATGAATAAACAGAGAAAAAGATGTATTCATCATCCATCTATACACGCATGTGTGTACGGTGGCTCAGAGGGCAAAGCTGCTGGCTGTTAAGGTCTAGGTACAATATGAAGGCCTACATGAAATGCAAAGGCCTGGGTCAGATTAGGTAACTCTTACCTGGTGTAGTGGTTGGTTTGTGTTTCAGAGATCCTTACTTATTTATTGATTTCTTGCGCCTGGGCCTGTGTAGACCCTAGGTAGGCCACACTTCCAGAAAAACAGAACAAAACAAAATGAAATCAACTCACAAACCAACCCAGCAAACAAGTTTGCCTGCCTGCCTGCCTCCCTATACAGAGAAATGACATCTAGATTCAACCAACACTACCTCCTAAGTCGGCCTGTATTTCTCTTTTCTCATCTTTTCCTTTCTCTCTTTTTGATTTCCTTTTTCTTTCTTTCTTTTCTTTTCTTTTTTCTCTTTCTTTCTTTCTTTCTTTCTTTCTTTTATTTTGTTTATTTTTTTATTTTATTCATACAGGGTTCCTTAGTGTAGCCAGCCCTGGATGTCTTGGACACACTTTGTAGACCAGGCTGGCCTCAAACCTGTGAGAGCCTGCCTCCGTTTTTTCAAATGGACACGGCTATGACCGGCTAAGATTCTTATCTTTTATTGGCTTTATTTTTATTTTTTAATGATTCTAGCTTTTCCCCAGCAGCGGTGGAGGCAGAGGGAAGTGGATCACTGTGAGTTTGTGGCTAGTCCATCCTACTGACCGAGTTACACGAAAGGAGTCTCAGGGTGACTGATCATATTTATCTTTTAATATGTGTTCTAATTAAAAATAACAACACAAAAATGATTTAAAACGACCGATGCGATTCAGAGTCTGGCATTTAAAAGTATTAGACAAAAGCAGGAGAGAAAGGCATGACTATGAGGCTTCTGGCTGGCTGCTTTTGGGCGCCTCCTCCTCCCTCTCTCCTCCTCCTCCTCCTCCTCCTCCTCCTCCTCCTCCTCCTCCTTAATCTGCACGTGCAAAGTGCTACCCCTAGAGGCTGGTAAAGGGAGAGACAGAAGCGACCTGGAACAGTTACTGGTCACATGGCCCCGGCCCCCTCCATTTTGGTGAAGTCAATGAGCAACTGAATGACAGAACAAGGGAGTAGAAACAAACAGACATGCAGGCGCAATACCTTCCAGCGGTTCAAGAGAGAAAAGGAAGTTGAGTGTGAAAGTAAAGTACATGCCTTTAATCTAATAGTCTTTAGGAGGCAGAGAGAGAGAGAGAGAGAGAGAGAGAGAGAGAGAGAGAGAGAGAGAAGTTCCATGACAGTGAGCTTTACACTCAGAGAACAATTGTCTGTCTCGAGTCCACCTCCCAAATGATCCGTTGTACTCTTTCAGATTTATGTCTGAGGAGCAGACTTCCCCATTACCCCTCCCCCCCCCATTATGTGAAGGAAAAACAATACACCGCTATGTTGTAGAAAGGTTTGACCCCCAAACTGGGCTTCTTACCCCGAGTTAAGCATTCTGTTTTTGGATAGAAGACACAAAACTTTGATTATTTACAGTAAGCCTTAAACAGCACTGGAAGAGACTGGCAGATATTTACCCTCTGTATTTAAATTAAAAAAAAAAAATCTCGATTCTCAGGAGTCATATGGTGGGTCCTCCTAGGTTCTGGTGCCTTCAGACAGTGTTTCTTAGCGAATGACGTTTATGCTGATATAGATTTTTACCTATTTTGACTGGCTGACCTGCTAACTAGCTAGCTAGCTAGCTAACTAACTAACTAACTATGTCTGCCTGGCATACAGAAGGAGTTCCAGGATGGTTGATTATATCTATCTTTATAGTTCTTATATAGACTCTGAAGTCTCTCCAGCCCTCAAGTCCTCAAGTTCAGAAAGATGGAATGTTAGCCCATAAGTATCTCTTTTTCCTAAAATGTGTTGTTGTTGTTATTATTATTATTATTATTATTATTATTATTATTATTATTATTATTATTTTGGTTTTTCTTATTATCACTATTTTGGTTTTTCTAGACAGAGTTTCTCTGTGTAGCCCTGGCTGTCCTGGAACTCACTCTGTAGACCAGGCTGGCCTGCAACTCAGAAATCTGACTGCCTCTGCCTCCCAAGTGCTGGGATTAAAGGCCTGTGCCACCACTGCCCGACACTGTGTATGTGTGTGTTATATGTCAGCTGCTAGTGATGTTACTTGCTGCCTAGTGGGCTTGTGTTTGATTTCTTTAATTTTTTTTTCTAATTCTTGAGCAGTGTACTGAAGATAATTATTTTTGTCCTTCCTTCCTTCCTTCCTTCCTTCCTTCCTTCCTTCCTTCCTTTCTTAGTGTAATAGTGTGTTTTCATTTAAATTCACTTGATGGTCTCTCTTTCTCTCTCTCTCTCTGTCTCTCTTTCTCTTTCTGTCACTCTGTCTCTCTTTCTCTGTGTATCTCTGTGTATCTCTTTGTTCTCTCTGTTTCTCTCTCTCTCTCTCTCTCTCTCTCTCTCTCTCTCTCTCTCTCTCTCTCTCTCTCCAGCTCTCAAGTTCATGTTCAGAAAGATGGAATGTTAGCCCATAAGTATCTATCTTTTGTTCCTAAAATGTGTGCATGTGCGTGTGCGTGTGCGTGTGTATAGCTGCTTGTAAATTAATACTACAAGCTGGGGCCCACCCAAGATTTGTGTTTCAGAGATCTTTACTTGGTCAATGAAGTAAATGGTGGCATAAGCTTGATTTTGTTTCTGTTTTTCTTTTCCTTTTTTTTTTTTTTTTCTGTTTGTAACTTTACACATATGCTTTATTTCCCAACATTTCAAACCAAATGCTTCTTGTGGTTCTCATTTCATTTCAAGGGTACTCTCTAGATCAGAAGAACTTCCTCAGAGGAGCTTCCTTACCATTCTCCACCTTAAGGGCACATGCCTTCCATCCCAACACTTGGGAGGCAGAGGCAGAAAGATTTCTGAGTTCCTTGGCCAGCCTGGTCTACGGAGTGAGTTCCAGGACAGCCAGGGCTACACAGAGAAACCCTGTCTCAATAAATAAATAAATAAATAAATAAATAAATAAATAAATAAGGCTATCATCTGTTGTGGAATGTTGTATGTAAGCTTGCTTTGCTTTGTAAAGGCCAAACTTTACAGACATTCTGTTTTGTGTCTTTGTTTTGATTTTGTTTCTTTACTTGCTTGGTTTGTTTTATTTCATTTTTGTTTTCCAGCTAGCTGGATTGCTTGCTCACTTGTGTGACATGGTTTCACTTTATATCCCAGTTTATATTCCAGTTGTTTATTTGTTTGAGTTAAATTTTAAATTCTGTCTCAAACACCTCCACCTCCCCTCCCCCCACACTGCCTTCTCCATGTGTTTGTCTGTGTGTGTGTGTGTGTGTGTGTGTGTGTGTGTGTGTGCAGGGATCTGCATGCCTCTGCCATGTCACTCCAGAGGCAAGTTTTCTGCATAGAATCAAATCATAATATATATATATATATATATTATATCCAGTTGAGTCTCCATTGAAGAAAGACCAATTTTGGTTGTCACTTGGAGGTGACGTGTGTGCTAATGACTTCAGACTTCTATCCATTTTCTACTCTGAGAGCTGTGTTTATACCTGATACAGGCCCTCCCTGGATTCTGAAATAAACAAACAAACAAAAACAAACAAATTTAAAGCAGTCAACAACTGACTGCACAAAAAGTGGCTGTAGGCCTCTTGCGGCCCCTTTTTTTTAAAGTTGTTCCAAAAATGCTCTCAGGGCCATCACTCCCCCTCCAGCCAGGGTGTTAGTCTCAGGCTATCATCTGTTGTGGAATGTATGTGAGCTTGCTTTAGTTTGTTAGGCCAAACTTGACAGACATTTATTTATTTATTTATTTTTTGGTTGTTGTTGTTTTGGGTTTGTTTGTTTGCTTGTTTGTTTGTTTTGTTTCCTTTGGTTTTTCCAGCTTACTTGATTGCTTGCTTGCTTGCTTGTGCGACATAGTTTCCCTTTCTCTACCAGTATTTATTCCAGTTATTTGTTCGAGCTATCTAGATTCTCTCTCAGCACCTCCAACTCCCCCCCCCACTGCCTCCTCCGTGTGTGTGTGTGTGTGTGTGTGTGTGTGTGTGTGTGTGTGTGTGGCAGGGTAGGGGGCAAGGATCTGTACACCCTTGCCATGTCACTCCAGAGGCAAGTTTTCTGCATAAAATCCATCTGTGAGTGACTATTCAAGTATGTATGCCTGACAATTCACTGTCCTTATTGCTCTGGCCCCAGGGGACTGACTGAACAAAACAATAGGCTCATACCTAGGTCTTTGGAAATGGTAATGGCACTCCACCCAGAGAAAGATTCACTTTCACCCAGCCTCGCCCTGTCAGCTCAGGGACTTGTAAGGGTGAAGCTGGACAATATTTACAGGATTTCTACTTCATGTTTAATAAAATAAAGCTTGTGACGGGCTGGAGAGATGGCTCAATGGTTAAGATCACTGACTGCTCTGCCAGAGGTCCTGAGCTCAATTCCCGTAAGCACACGGTGGCTCACAACCATCAGTCATGTGCATTTAAAAGTATTAGACAAAAGCAGGAGGAAAAAGGCGTGGCTGTAGATGGTATGAGGCTTCTGACTGCTTTTGGGCGCCTCCTCCTCCTCCTCATTAATCTGCACGTGCAACGTGCGACCCCTAGAGGCGGGTAAAGGGAGAGACAGAAGCGACCTGGAACAGTTACTGGTCACATGGCCGGCCGCCTCCATCTTGGTGAAGTCAGTCAGCGGCCAAGATGGCTGCCATCCACATGTCACCCCACCCCCACCCCTTTATGTGAAGGAAAAACAATTTTTAGTAGTTAGGATAAGCCTTAACCGTCACTAGAAGAGCCGCACAGATTAGAATTTGATTTTCTTTCTTTTTCTCTTTGTCTGTCTGTCTGTCTGTCTGTCTCTCTCTCTCTCTCTCTCTCTCTCTCTCTTTTAGTCAAAAACCTCGATTCTCAGGAGCCGTACGGTGTGTCCTCCTAGGTTCTGGTGCCCTCTTCTGGCATGCAGGCATATAGGCAGCAGAGAGAGAGCTCACACACACAGACTGAAAAAAATAATAATGAAAAATCAATAAACAAGAAGAAAACATGTTGGATTTTATGACAGAGTTTCTCTGTGTGTGTTTTCTATTTTAGCTGTGAGTGCTGTTACTTACTGTCTAGTGGGCTTGTGTTGGATTTCTTTAAAAAAATTTTTTTTTTAATCCTTGACCAGTGTACTGAAGATAATTACTTTTGCCTGCCTGCCTTCCTTCCTCCCTTCCTTTTTTCCTTCCTTTTTTCCTCCCTTACTTTTTTCCTTCCTTCCTTCCTTCCTTCCTTCCTTCCTTCCTTCCTTCCTCCCTTCCTCCCTTAGTGTGTTTTCATTTTAATTTACTTGAGGGTCTTTTGTCTTTCTCTCTGTCTCTCTCTTTCTGCCACTCTGTCTCTCTCTGTGTGTTCTCTCTCTCTTTTTTCTTTCCCTCTCCCTTTCTCTCTGTCAGTCTCTGTAGCCCTCCCTGAAGTTCAGAAAGCTAGAATGTTAATTCATAAGTATCTGTTTTTCCTAAAACTCATGTCCCCTATGTGTGTGCGTGTGTGTGTGTGCATGCAAGCGTTTGATTTCTTTAAATTTTTTTCTAATTCTTGACCAGTGTACTGAAGATAATTATTTTTATCCTTCCTTCCTTCCTTCCTTCCTTCCTTCCTTCCTTCCTTCCTTCCTTCCTTCCTTCGTGTGATGGTGTGTCTTCCTTTTAATTTACTTGAGGGTCTCTGTCTCTCTGTGTCTCTCTGTCTCTCTCTGTGTCTCTGTCTCTCTCTGTCTGTCTGTCTCTCTGTCTCTCAAGTTCAGAAATATGGAATTTTAGCCCATAAGTATCTTTTTTGCCTAAAATGTGTGCTCTCTCTTAGACAAGCCAAAAGAGGAAAATCCACTTTTTTTTTTTTTTTTTTTAAGTTTTTCCAAACCCAAGCATCTGTCTTTAAACTATTTGCTCTGGCATGGTGCTTTTTAACTGTCACTCCAGAGTCAAGTCAAATTTGAACTACACAAGGGGGACACTGTAACAGATTACCATGTGTGTGCATGTGCGTGTGCGTGTGTGTATGTGTGTGCATGCATGTGTTATATTTCAGCTGTGAGTGCTTTTCCTTGCCATCTAGTGGGCTTGTGTCTGATTTCTGTAAACTTTTCTAATTTTTTAAACAGAATTATGTATTTATTGTATGTATAGGAGTGCACTATAGCTGTCTTCAGACACACCAGAAGAGGGAACCGGATCCCATTACAGATGGTTGTAAGCTACCATGTGGTTGCTGGGAATTGAACTCAGGACCTATAGAAGAACACCCAGTGCTCTTAACCTCTGAGCCATCTCCCCCCCCCCCAGTTCTCTAATTCTAGACCTGTGTACTGAAGACAACTCTTTTTGTTCCTTTGTTCCTTCCTTCCTTCCTTCCTTCCTTCCTTCCTTCCTTCCTTCCTTCCTTCCTTCCTTTTGGTAGGTAATCGTAGCAATACATTTCCTCATGGGACTGATTTTACTGTGTGACAGGGTTTGTGTAATGGTATGTTTTTATTACCTTGAGGGTCTCTGTCTCTCTATGTTTCTATCTCTGTCTCTCTCTGTCTCTCTGTCTCTCTGTCTCCAGCCCTGAAATTTACTTGAGGATCTCTGTCTCTGTCTCTTTCTGCCTCTCTCTCTCTCTCTCTCTCTCTCTCTCTCTCTCTCTTTCCTTCTCCAGCCCTGAAATTTACTTGAGGATCTCTGTCTGTCTGTCTCTTTCTGCCTGTCTGTCTCTGTCTGTCTCTGGTTTATGGGGGATGGATGGGAGACCTGTGGTCTTCTAGAGTGTCCCAAGCTCTGGGCTCTAGACTCTGAACTGCATTCTCTTTAGCAATCTTCCCGATGTGGCTATATTTAACCCCATTTTTATTTTTAATAAAATGGTCCAGAGTTTAACCACCTCCAATGGAAACCCCTTCCCCGCTAATGCCCATATCCACCCTGCAATGATATTGATTCCTTGATTGGTCATCTCCCACTCCCAACATTCTCTCTGTCTGTCTGTCTGTCTGTCTGTCTCTCTCTCTCTCTCTGTATCTGTGTCTCTCTGTGTCTCTCTGTCTCTGTCTGCCTCTCTCTGTCTATCTCTTTCTCTCTCTGTCTATCTCTTTCTCTCTCTCTGTTTCTCTCTCTGTCTGTCTCTCTGTCTCTCTGTCTCTCTGTCTCTCTGTCTCTCTCTCTCTCTCTCTGTCTCTCTCTCTCTCTGCCTGCCTCCTGAGAGCTGACCTAGCATTCTCTCAGACCACAGGGGTGTACCTGCTTTTTTTTTTTTTTTTTTTTTTTTTTGTGCTGAACTTAGTAGTGCGTAAACTCAGTAACTCTCCAAGGCAGGCAGGAGCTGAAAATATGAAGATAAGATGATGGTTGAGTTGTGTGTAGGAGAGAAAAAGCTTCCGTGCTGCTTTCCAAAGTTGGCTCTTTGCAGCTTTTTTTTTGGGGGGGGGGGGGGAATCCGTGTTTAGAATGTATCTTTTTCTTTATTCAATTCTGTCTTTATTTTGTTTTGTTTTGTTTTTCGTTAGTCAGTTAGTCCTTTCACTTCGAGACCGATGATTTCTCCTGCTTTCAGGGCTCCCTCCCTTTCTCCCTCCCTTCCTTCCTCCCTCCCTCCCTCCTTCCCTCACTGACCCACTTTCGGTTTCAGGTTGCTGAGGAGGTCGGCCTGAGCCCAGCCCGCATTCGTTTGCTGTGTTCGGGCGGGACGACGGGGACCGTTTGTGTCAGTCATTCGGGAGAAGCGGTGGGTCCCCTGCTCCCGTCGTGCGTGGGTTAGTGTCCCCCTGAGCTAGGGAGGACCCTCCAGAGGGAGGGAGTGAGTGATTGCGGCGGCCATGAGCGATCTGTCCTCTCGGTTTGCTTGGTCGATGGAGACCGTTCTCTGGTGACACCTAGTGGTGACAAGTTTCTGCGGCGACCGACGCTCCTGTTCCCCGGTTGATGACAAAGGACGGGGAAGTGCCTGTTGCGAGGCGGCCAGGGTGACGGGAGGCCCGGCAAGCAGGCGGGTGCTTCCCGGAGGTGGCCACGTGTTTAAGTTGGGTCTCTACCCAGGGGGTTGTACCTGAATGATGTACGTGATGATTCCATGAATAATCACACATTTCCAAACATATGCATGAGCATGACTACTGCATGAAGTTCTGAACTGTGGTGATTTCCCTTTACTGGTGTCTTTCAGAATTGTCCAAGAAACATGTTTTCATGCTGCAGTTGTTCACTTTTGGATGGGGCCTGCATAACAGGCAGAACTCTTAGTAAAGCACTACCTAGTTATTTCTTCCTCAGTCATTTGATGATAGGGCCTATACCAGGAAGTTCTAGGTGCATGTATAACACCAGGGGCATTGTACAGGAATAGAAACTAGCCTTTTAGGCAACTCAGGTACCTAGCATTAATTCCCAAGTTGTCCCCCAACAAAACCCGAGTCTATCTCCACTCTCTAGGCTAATCCCAAACAAGACTAGAGTTTTCAAGTTACATCCTCAACAATATCAGGGTCTCCAGGTTATTCCCCCAACAATCCTGCACCTAGGTTTACAAGACCCCTGTAATGCAGAGGGGAGGTGAAGTTAAGTTTATGATGTGACTATCAGCACCAGCCAATTATGTTAAAGGCCACAGCATCTTTTCAATTAGATGCTTGCACACATACTCCCAATTGCAAGAGACATTTAAAATCATGGCATTCAATCAGGCTTTTCTTAATCCCCTGCCATGTTCTTGACTAGCCTAGGCCTGTGGCCAGGAATGGCTGTGGCTGTACCCCCCACTGCTCAGCTGGAGCAGACTGCTAAGGCGGTCAGAAACACCAGCCCTGCAACCCAGGAGATGCCACCATGGGAGATGGCTCTGTCAATCTCCAATACTGTCTCCACAATTCTTGGGTGAACCCAGACCATCCCACTGTCCATGTGGGCTCTGTCAAACAAGACTCCAATGCTTAGGTTATCCCAAGGCTCTCTATGTTTGGTAATGCTCAATAAGAAGATGTCAACGCAAGCTGAGGTGTAACCCAATACCCACTCTAGATACACCAACTACCTTTGACTGCTAGAGACACACACACTTCTGCTTCTATGTTTCCCCTCTCTCATGTCCCCCTCCCCTAGCTCCTCCTCTTCCTCTCCTTACTCCTCCCACCTTAGCTCCTCCTACAACTCCCCACTTGCTGCTTACAATAAATCCTTTCCCCATAGACATTTGGGGCTCCACCATCACCAAAACAGTCTTGGCTGATGCTGGTGCATTGGGGATGGGAGCAAGCTAGCTCAAATAGAATAAAGACCCTGCTGGGAGTTGCATCAGATTGGCTCCTGTGTGTGTCTTTTTGGGGATCACTAACATTTATCTGGCAAGACATGTTCAATTTCTACTAAAATGGAATGACAGGCAAAGATATTTATTTTCAAGGGAAAATAGTTGGATAGAGTTGATGGTAGAGCCTTGCTCCAATATTCAAAATCTATTATTCACAATATACACCTGCCAAAGGCTTCAAACAACATTCCTATCTAACCTTGAAACTGGTAGCACAACCTGCACAGCAGCCTGGTCCTGTTACAGAGCTTTCTCCTGGTTTTGGCCCCCAACAGAAAGCTAGCAGTTTTCTGAGCTACTAGATATACTGACTGGTGTAACACACCCAAGTGAGGAGTGTGCTATCTCCAGAATCCTAATCAGTCCAGTAAATATTGTGCTTCTCTCTTTGCAGTGGGATTGGCCAGGTGCACTGACTTATCTTTCACCTTAGAATTAATCTCTGAATACCCAATGGCACTAGATTCCTAAGCATTTCACTAAATTAAAGAATACTAAATTTTGGTTGGATTTATTTTCTGTTCTCTGGTGCCCTTATGGGTTTGCTATGAGTCCAATTTAGTTAACACCTCATGTGCCCTAGGTAAATTCTACATAATACGCACTTTAGAGCACTAATATCATATTTTATGGAAGACACAGATGATCAAGATTCTTTCTAACTAAGTTAATGACACAGAAAATGATGAACTACAGATTCAAATAGAAAACCCAAAAGCTAAAGTAAACTTTATTTCCCCACACAGAGAATTATTTTAATATTTCCTTATTGATTCTCCTTGTTTCCCCAGTGCTGTTATACACACATGAAAATATTAATTAGAAAGGTATATGTATATATGAATGGATGTATGTAACATATTTTTCCATCTTCTTTGGATAAACATATTTGAGGTGGAAGTGAGACTGGGTTTAATTTAGCTTAGGCTAGCCTCAAATTCATTACATAGCTGAGCTGGGTCTTGGCCTTATGATCATCTAGCCTTTTCTGTTGGGTTCTGAGATTTTAGGCATGACCACCACAGGGAGCAGCACCTTGTGTTTCAGCTTCCACTTCTAATAATGGTTACTGGAACAATCCCTTCCTTTCATCTTCTTTGAAGAAAAGGCGTCTGAAAGCACAGTATGACATTTTCTAGAAAGAACCAGAGCCAAGACTACTGAGTATCCTCTATCATCTTACTTTCCATTCCATTTCAATCATCGAACACAAACCATAATTACAGCCATTTTGTTGTGGTTAAATATTATTTGGGAGCTTCTTACCCCACTTAAATCATAGAGGTACCAAATAAAAGACACGAAAGACTTTGTATTTACAATAAGCAGTAAAGCAACAGAGTTGGGCAGATATCAACCCCCTATTGCCATTTTATCTATTTCCCTGTTAATAACTGTGAGATATCACTTGCCATGTTTTGCCTAGGCTACTCATATTCCCAGGCCAGCCCTACTGGCCATGCACTCACAATCTACCTACCCCATGGTGCCTTCTTCCTTCTTCCTCTTCTCTCTCCTTCATGGCCTCTTCCCCAGACACCAAACATGGGACCTGAAGTACCATCTACCTTTCTTCTCCCCAGCTTCAGGCTTTAGGCATCTTTATTAAGCAATCATGGAAGGCAGGAAAGAAATATAAAAGTGATGTAATTACAGTCCCAAATATTATTGTACAAAGTTGAACCAGGCTTTATGGTCATGTGTCCAGAGTCTAGGATCTTGTATTAGAGCACATTAAATATTATTTTTACTTTTTCTCTCAGGCTGAACATTTTAAACCTAGAAAATGATAGTCTTGGTAAACAGGGCCACATCATAATACCCAGATTTCCTATTTTGGTTGAACTAGTGTAACTAGTGTAAATTGTTTTAACATAAGTTCAGTTTTTTTAATCCAGATTCTTGATTTCCTAGCGTGTAGACACAAGAAATTACCAATCAGGACATTTGTTGATCATCTAAAATTAATTGCCTCACAACTCCTTGCTAACATCGGTCACTGTCAATTCAGGAAACCTTTCCTCTGATGCATACTGGGTACAGCCTATAGTTAAACAAAAAACCTATGATGACAATTTGGCTAGATGGAAAGGCATTCCAAGGCTTGGTTGACACGGGAACTGATGTGACTATCCTAAAACAAAGTGATTGGCCTGCTACCTGGCCTCTTACCCCAACCTTAACCAATTTAAGGGGTATTGGCCAAAGTCAAAACCCACTACAAAACTCTAAGGTGCTGACGTGGAAAGATAAGGAAATACAGGAAATATACAACCCTATGTCATTTCAGGCCTTCCCATTAATCTTTGGGGCAGAGATCTGTTATCCCAGTTGGGATTGATTATGTGCAGCCCTAATGAAGTAATCACAGCTCAAATGATAAACTGTGGATTTTCCCCCAAGGAAAGGATTAGGAAAAAGTGAAAGAAGGGATTATCTAACTTGGATCAGACCATAAAGGCTCATGAGTTACATCACCTTAATTCTAAAACTTTAAAAGCTATGTTTAAAATTACCAGAGAACAAGCTAGACAAATTGTTAAACAATGTCAATTGTGTGTTAAACTTTTACCAGTTCCTCATTTGTGTATAAATCCAAAGGGACTGATACAAACAGTATCTGACAAATGGATGTTACTCATTATAGTGAATTTGGCAAGCAAAAATATATACATGTATGTGTAGACACATATAGTGGTTTCATTTATGCAACATTATAAACTGGAGAAGCAAGCAAGCAAGCATGTGATCGCTCATATGCTTGCTACAATCGCTGTATTGGGTGTGCCTAAACAGATAAAAACTGACAATGGCCCAGGTTATACAAGCTCCAGTTTCCACCAATTTCATGAAAAATTGGGAATACTACATAAAACGGGTATTCCATATAATCCACAGGGCCAGGGTATGGTAGAAAGGGCACATCAAACCATTAAATGTCAATTTGAAAAAATTAAAAAAGGGGAATGGGATCCTACCAAGGGATCCCCCAGAAATATTCTTCATCATGCACTCTTTATTTTAAATTTTTTAAATTTTGATTCTGAAGGAAAATCTGCTGCAGATAGATTCTGGCATCCTGATACCAAAAAGAATTTTGCAACAGTCCTCTGGAAAGACCCATTAACTGGGAGCTGGAATGGGCCAGACCCAGTGCTTATCTGGGGAAGAGGTTCTGTTTACATATATTCCAAACTGCAGATGCTGCACGTTGGCTGCCAGAGAGACTGACTAAACAAATAGACAACAATAACAAATCCAGGGAGGAGAAACCCCCTGAGAAGCGTATTTTTTTCTTCACAGGAAACATGAAGATACTTCACAATTGCCTTCAAACTGGAACAGATCAACGAGTAAACCTGACTTGGGAAGTTATCAGTGCTGAAGGAGACATCACCACCTGAATCTCCAGGGTGGCTCTATTGGACTCTTGATTCCCTGACTTATGATTTAGTGGGGAACTAGATTGTTTAAAATTTAGTGGGAATTTAGATTGTTTAGACCCAGGAGAAAACCCACTACCACAGTTACTATAGTTGTTTTTTGGGTTTGAGATTGACTAGAGCAGGAACAGGGATTTTCTTACTTGTTTTCTTTAGATCAAAGCTATGATCAGTTTTGTATTTCTATAGATTTAGATTCTGATATAAGACATTTATAAACAGAATAGAAGAAGCTTACACTTTTTACTCCTCTGATAGAGGGAGTTATGTGTTGCCCTTAAAAAAGAGTGTTGCTGTCATACTGACTGTTCAGGCATTGTTAAGTCTCTTGTCTCGTGGGTCCATGCGGTTCAACTGACTGATGGCTTTTGTATGACAACAGATATACGCTATTCAAATGAAATCCACACAGGTCCATTATTACAGGCTGGAAGTAGGGGATTGTAAAACCTCTGTCATCAAGACTAATGAGGTATATCCCCTAACTTATGCACTAAGCCGGATAGTCAGAGACGGGACGAGAATTAAGACCGGACCACACACCCTGTCTTGTCTCCATTCTTCGCGTCACTTGCCCCTCCATCTCCACTCTCTCTTTTGACCAGAGCACTTAGCCCCAAAGTGTTAAAGCAGAGTACAGGTCTCAACAATCTATATATGACAAAAAGAATCAGGAGTGAGAATTTATTTTCTAAATAACATTTCACATGATCAAACATAATTTTTGAGGACTCTTGTCCTTTCACTTGCTAAAGAGACACACTGCATTTTGAAAATGATATACTTTACATATGCCTGTTTAAGATTATATGTTTAGCAAAATCAACTTCTGTTGACCTTCTGTTAAGGTCTGTTGAAATTTCTTGTCTAGGTTATCCCTTGATCTTCTGAAGAATCTCTGTATCTTCAAGCTTTTCTTTGTACTATTTTCCCTCTTAGTGAATGTTACTCGATATCCTTGCTTGGACTGAGTGTGACTTCCCTTGGAAGCTCTGAGGGAATCATCTCTGTATTCTAACTCTCCTCAATGTAGACTGGACACAGGATAGGATAAAACTTAGATTACAGCCAGTTTGTCATAAATGTTGATCTGAAGACAGATACTTTAATCCCATAGGTATTTCCCAAAACTTTTATGATCTAAGTGCCTTAAATATTTCATTTATTCTTTCAGAACTTCCAAAGGCTTTGTAGGCTTTCTTTTCTTCTCATTTAGGAAATTGCCATCATAATCTATATATAACTCCTTCTTTATTGAAACTATTTACATTTTTAGATCATTCTAACATTATATAAATGTTTATAACATAACATACAATAGACTTAACAAAAAATTCACTGCCGGGCGGTGGTGGTGCATGCCTTTAATCCCAGCACTTGGAAGGCAGAGGCAGGCGGATTTCTGAGTTCGAGGCAAGCCTGGTCTACAGAGTGAGTTCCAGGACCACCAGGGCTACACAGAGAAACCCTGTCTCGAAAAAAACAAACAAACAAACAAATCACAATCTATTGTGAGAATAGATATTCAGGGGTGGGAAATAAGCAGTTTATATCCCCTTTTTTCTCAGTGGCACCACATTTCAAAATTATCATAGTTCACTCTAGGATAACAGTGAAATAATACGTTTTACATGCAAAAAAATTGACAAAGTGTTTCTTCTGAGACTGTAGACATCCTTCAATCAGGTACATTAAAAATACTTTACTCAGTATAACTGGAGACAAATTTACATTACCTAAATAGTTATTACCCTTCCAAGTTGTACAAATACTGGCCAGCCATGTCATTTTTTTTTTTTTTTTTTTTTGGATAGAGGTTCAGTAACATTTAAAAAGCCTTGCTGTGATTATTTTAGTTCAACAAAGCTGAAGGTATGAAAATGGCTGTGGTTTAATTTAGAAGACAAGATAAGCCCTGTGCTGGATCTGCATATCTTTGTATATTTATCTGTTTTTAAAGAGGTTTTACTGGATGTAAATATCTTTTAAATAATTAACATATTTATGCCTGCATAAAATTTAAAATATTTATATATCATAGTTAAAAAACATAGATGTGTTAGTCTTGTTTGAGTGAGGAGAATGTCTAGTATTAATAACATCTTCTGGTCTAGGAGTAGTAAACTCTTTAATACATGTTACCTATTCCAAGGAAAGATTCAGACCCATATTATCAGTTTATATTTATTCTACCTCTGTAGATATAAGAATTAAATATATTTTTGTCCTTTTTTTTGTTTTGTTTTTTTGTTTTTTTGTTTTTCGAGACAGGGTTTCTCTGTGTAGTCCTGGCTGTCCTGGAACTCACTCTGTAGACCAGGCTGGCCTCGAACTCAGAAATTCGCCTGCCTCTGCCTTCCAAGTGCTGGGATTAAAGGCGTGTGCCACCACCACCCGGCATTTTTGTCCTTTCATATCAATTTTTAAGTTTATTTTCATTAGGAGCAAAATGAACTACACTCAAGTTAACAAGTTTAATTTACTTGTAATTCATTTGCTATTAAGTACATCATGTGAATAACAAATCATGTGTCATGTGTATATTCTACATCTGATCAATAAAAAGTCAAATTTTATAAGCCATGACTTTGTGTCTATTGCTTGTCTGGGATTCCTGTTTCAGAATTTTCATTGTCAAGTGAGAACTTCACATAGAAATCTTTAGCAAGCATATTTTTAGGTTGGGAAGAAAGTAAACCAGACATGTCTAGAGCAGAAGAGTAGTGAAGGGCATTTTATCTCAGAGGAAAATTAACTGCAGAAATAGCTGACAGTGAGACCCAGCATAGGGTAGCATAAATGTTCTTTGCTGGCAGCAGGCTGTGTGGCTCTTGGCAACTTATCCTTTGATTATCTGTGGGGTTTTGTGAATATCAAAGTCTTTGCTTCCTTTGTTAGTATGCTAGTTTTGGAGGCAAATGGCTGGAAAAACCTTTAGGTTCTTCTGAGAACCTTTCTCTAAGTAAGAGAGAAGCTATCAGAATGAGAATAAAACAAACCATTAAGATATAAAATGAATGCCTTGTAGGCCTAATATTTCTTCTCTGTGCAATAGGGATAATATTGACACGGTGGGACCATCAAGAATGATGGTGGCCACCTTAACCTTAACCCTAAGCCTAACCCTATCCTAACCCTCACCTCTGAATTTTCTAATCTCCTAAACCTAATTCTAAAAACCCTTATCCTAATCCTAACAATGACTGTCTAATCCCCTAAACCTAACTGAAACCCTGCTTGCTGTGGGGCATATTTCTTAATTACACCTTTTGAAGTGAGAAACTGTTTATTAATCTTGCTCCTTTGAGATAATCAGATCCACCTTTAATCTGGGCTACAGATTCTTTTGACAACTTACATATATAAAGGACTTTGAACAGGGTAGTGTTTTGTTTTTTGTATTGGCCCTACTTTTTTTTACAAAACAAAGGTGATTTGTTTGTTTATTTGCTTTTAAATCTGGTATTAGTAAGTACTTAATTCTTCAGAATTCTGGTATACACTGAAGATCAGCTGTAATATCCTACAGCATGAAATCTACCAGTCCTTGATTTTCTAATTTACCTTGTCCAATAGACTTTATTGGGACATTTTATTAAATAACCTTTCTATATACAAAGATTCATTCTCTCTATGATTTGAGGTATGTTTATCTACAGAATCTGTATTAATACAACTGTGTTTTTTTCCTCCATTTTCCACTAATGAAGATGTGCTGGCTACCAATAGTGCTCAACTGTGTTTCCCTTATGTTTCTGGCTTTTCTTCAGGGTTGATTGATACCTGTCACCTGGTGGAAGGAAGCTGCAGTTTCCCTGAGCCCAGCATGAAGCCACAAAACAAGACTCTTGTTTCCTAAAATCCCTCTTTAATGTTAATAGTGTTAGCATTCTGTCTAAAACTCTACCTCACAATTATCTGATAACAGCCAGGTATGCTCCTCCCCATAGTTACCTCTCTTTAAAGACAGATGGAATATGTTCTTTTGGTATGAGGGGAGGTGGGGGGAAGGGGATGTCTCAGCAGGCTCATGCCTCCTGCTGAGATATTTCCTCCCCTGGAGGAACCATACCTCATGCTGACACAGCTCTTCTCCATGAGCAACCCACCACAAGACAGTATAGTATAGAATATAGTTTATTCAGGACATGGGGAGGGGAGTTAAGAGGGTAGTAGAGGCAGAGAGGAGCAGAGAGAGGCAGAGAGTAGAGAAGTAGAGGCTGGACATGAGCATGTGCAGAGAGAGGAGGGAAGGGAAGAGCCCAAGTGGGCAAGAGAAAGAGAGAGCAAGAGAGAAAGAGATCAAAAGAGAGGAAGGGGCAAGCAGCCACCTTTACAGTGGGTCAGGCCTACCCTGCTGTTGCCAGATAACTGTGGTGGCAGTTTAGACAGAATGCTAAGAAATAGCCAGGTCATCCTTCCTCTTGTGGGTCAGATTGATACCTCCACTGCACCTTGAGTACTGGGCTATGGAAGCTGTTCACCTTGATTACAGGAAGAAGAAGGCAAGTGTTGTGAAGAAAGCTTAGGTAAGGCCTGGAGTCAGGTCCTGGTAGGTGTAGGATCATTGCTCTCAGAGGGGAGGAACAGGCAGCCAGAGCTGGAATGGTGGGTTCTCCCGCAGAGCTGTGTGAGGTGAGATTCTTCTTTGAAGACAGAAACAAAAGTTAATGGAGTGCAAACCACTCCTGAGCTCTGGAAAAGGTCTGACCCTGGTCTCGAAGCACACTTTAACCTTGAGGAGTGGTAAGACTCACTGGCCAATCAAGGCTCCCAGGCAGAACTGCCAATCAGACAAAAAGGCAGGTTCTACCCTGTGCCACTCTGCAAGTTCACTGTGCCTGTGCAGGCTTGAATGGTGATCTGTGTCCTGCTCTGAGCTCTGCTGTGGGTACTGTGTGGAGACCTCAGGGAAGCTCTGAAATCTCCTCATGGTGAGCACAGGATCACTGCCCACAATGGGTAGGGGCAGGCAGCTCAGCTGTGGGAGCTGGGGTACGGGGTCCTCTCTGGGGCTGCATGGGAAGCATCAGCTAGATGTGACCACCTGTGAGGTCCCTGGTGATGCTCCTCACGTGTTAGATCAGAAGGTGACCTCTGAGTAATATCTAACTGTCATGGCTGATTCTGAATCTGCCCAAAACATTTGGACCAGTTGCTTTTCTGTAGAAACAAGGGTGCTTTCTCTGACTCTGCATCACATGTGTCCAAACCCTTTTGTCTTTTATAGTATACATTAAGAAGACAGGCATAGCTGGACAGTGGTGGTGCACACCTTTAATCTCAGCACTTGGGAGGCAGAGGCAGGGGGATTTCTGAGTTCGAGGCCAGCCTGGTCAACAGAGTGAGTTCCAGGATAGCCAGGGCTACACAGAGAAACCCTGTCTCAAAACAAACAAACAAACAAACAAACAAACCAAAACCACACAAAGAAGACAGGTATAGTCGGGCAGTGGTGGCTTTTAATCCCAGCATTCGGGAGGCAGAGGCAGGGGGATGACGGTAATGGAATAATGATCAATAATCATGTTAATCAATAATCAATGCTAATCGATGGCCAATATTCAATAGTCGATAACCAAAAGCGATCAATATTCATGATAATCAATAATTGATAATCAGCAGACAGTGCTAATCAATAATCAATACTTATCAATAGCCAATAATGATCAACAATTGATGATGCACGCCTTTAATCCCAGCACTTGGGAGGTAGAGGCAGGCAGATTTCTGAGTTCAAGGCCAGCCTGGGCTACAAAGTGAGTTCAGGGACTTCCAGGGCTACTCAGAGATAGCAGCCGGAGACTACATTTCCCATAAGGACTCGCGCCAAGATGGTGGTCGAAGAACTAAATGCGCATGCGCAGCAAACTCAATCCAACGTGGTGGCCGGCCTTTGAACTACATATCCCATGATGCCGTGAGGAAAAAAGAAAGATGGCGGCCGGTGGGAGACTACATTTCCCATGAAGGCTCTGGCCCAGTGCACACACAAGATGGAGCCGATTGATTGCACCACGAGACAACCGCTGCCACTGTCACAGTCAGGGAAAATCAACTCTGTCCCGGTGGTATCCTCGGCCTCCTTCTGACGTCACAGACCGTGCAACGCAACCCGATGGCCCACCGCTGGGCCGCCGCAGATCTGGGAGATGACCAGAGCTTCCAGGTACGGTGGCAGGCGGGCCTATGGACACGCCCCCAGACTTGTAGGAAGAACTGTATCATGTTGGGCATTGTTATTAAAAGACCCCCAGGAGTGGAGACCCTCACTCTAGTCTCTAATAACTGGCAAGACAGCAAGAGGCTTTATTTCGGGAATCATCCAGCTGAGGTAGAGACTCAGAGCAAGGAGTGTCAACCTCGAGGCCAGGGGGAGAAGGGTATTTAAAGGAAGAAAAACCACAAACCAGGGGGGTTAGGGGGAAACCAAGGAAGGATATCATAAAAATAGTGGAAAGTCCCAGCCCATCATTCAGTCGGTCATGTGGGAAACATCTTGTACATGTTTTTTCTCAGGAATTGAATTTTGTTCAACCATCTACTTTGTGGTCTGCCAGTTCCCGGAACAACCCAGCCGGCCTGTATTTTTAGTTCTGCTTTCTTTGTGGTCAGCTAGTTCCTGGAACCTGGAGCTAGTGAACCGGCTTGCCTACCTTCTTGGCTCAGCTCTAGGGGTCATAAAAACTTTTCATACCCTTTATAAATTTTCATATCTTTCAATTGTCACCCGGTCATCGTTTTCATGAGGACACAAGGGTAACCAGTATGTGTGAAACTGACCATTGATGGACTGTGATTACTATTCTGGGCTTTTATTTTAAGATCTAAAGTAAAGTACTTAAGTACAGACACAGTGGTACATGCCTTAAATCCCAGGAGATGAGCCCCAAGCAGTTCTTTGATTCAAGTCTTCCTGGTACAGCACATGTTTTAGGTAAAGAAAAGCTTAGATACAGGCAAAGTGTTACACATGTATTACCCAGCATTCAGGAGACAGAGCCATGCAGATCTCTGAGTTCAAGGTTCATCTACTGAGTAAGATCCAGGACAACCAAGCTTAGGCAGTGAAGTTGTTGAAAAATATAAAGCTGGTGATGATGTAATAGAAGGGGCCATGTTCCAGCCCCAGCAAGCAGAGGAACTCCGCAGCTTTGTCCATGTGGTTCTGGGAGAAAAGAATAGAAGGAATGACTGACACAATTGATGCTGCTTAGCTATAGTTAAAAAATTAGTGGGGATGAAGAAGAAACCAGCATCACTGAGGTGAAATCTTCTGGTGAGTGTTTTCTGAGAGGACAAAGAAGCTGTGTTCCAGAGATAGCCAAGGTTGTACCTTGTTGTGCACCTGGAGTTGATCATATGTGAGAATCACCCAGGTGGTATTGGTTTTTAGGTATAAATAAATCTCATGCAGAGCAGCTAAGGCTTGGCATGGTGATGAGAGTGTATGACAGAAACGCAGCGAATCCTAGTTGCAGGGGAATAACCCAGCATATTGAAGATGTCAGTCCCATGGGATGAGCAGAAAGAACAGCAGCAGCAGTAGAGCAGAGTCAAACAGAACCTAGAGTGGAATAGATGGAAGAGCTGGAGAAGTGACCCAATCTCTTTTGAGGAGCGCAGATGATCATGTGTGAATCCCAGATACTGGAACAAGAAGCTGTAATATTGAAGTTACCTTTGAAACCCCAATATTTTGAGATTCCAGAGCTGTGGGGTACCTGCTCAGGAAAACAGTTCCAGACAGTGCAGTAACAGATAGTGAGGCAGGTCTTTGGATCAAGTACCTTTTCGACTGCCATGCATGGCTTGTGCTTGAACAGGAGCATCTTTCAATAATAAGGACCTCAGGCACAAAGATGAGTTTGTAAAGCCCAATTAATTCTGTTTTAGAGAGTGCACAAAGTCCATTTGACTAAACATCCTATGACAACGCCTCCTTGTCAACAGCCAGTCAAAATACAATAGCAGGATTAAGCTACATATTGATAACTAATACATCTTACAGAGAAAAAGTTAGTCTACCCATCATGGTTGTCAGATGATTTTGCCCCCTTGATTAGTTCCTGCAGATTATGCCAGTCATGCAGCTTTTAAAATATTAAGTTGCTGGCCTGCATGTTAATGTCCCAATCTTGCTGTAACTGAAATAAATACCCAGCACTCCTAGACTTGTTCTCTCAGATTTGATCTCACGTGAGGCTGACTGGTGAGAATCCTTATTACAGAGCTCATAATAAAGACCTCCATGTGTTTGCATTACAATAGGCTCCTTGTTGGTCATTGGGGTCTCTCTGACTTGGATATAACATCTTAATGCATTGACTGGAACCCCAAGACCCTCAGGACTCCCAACTAAAGGATTGAAAGGCCGGTTGTTAAGATGAACCATTGTTTCTATGTCAGTGGCTTGTCTGCCAGATTTGTGTGTGTGTGCCTTGGTTTTCAGGTTTTTCTTGAGTATCTGTGGAGGGAGATAACTAAATTGAACATGGAACCCTGCTACAGTGGATACACTGGAGAGTCATAGCCCCGAAGTGCTTCGAAGAGTTCCAGAGCCTGGTATAGTGGATGCTGTTTCTCTGGTCTTAATTTCTGGGAAGGTTAGAGCAGACTTGGAACCCTGACAGGGCTCACACTTGCCATCCTGTCTTCATTTTCTCCTTTGTTCAAGTGGAGGAATCTGCTGGGAAGCCTTTAGCGCCCCCTTGTGGCTGTCTACTTTGTGTGTGGCACTTTGTTATTCTCTCACTGAGGAAATGAGACAGATTCCACCCTAATCGATTTAGTTTCTAGCCCCACACCTTGGGTTAAATCCTTCTTAACAACAGGACCTAGACCCATTGACTAGTCCATGACAGAGAGCCTTTTGAGACAGCATCCAGGGCAAAATCAGGCTCTGCCTACCTTGTTTTACAGGGTAGAAAGACAAAGACCTCATTTCCCACCTCCTGAACTACCCTCTGCCCAGTTCATATGTGACTCTATAGTTTTGAACTTGGAGCTGTCATGAGATGGAAGGTCATTCTTCATCGATTCTAACAAATTTAGCATATCTTCCTTGGACCAGAGGTCTTGTTCTTTGTGGTGACCATTTCTGGGTCTGTGAGACAATCTGCTTTTCTGTCCACCTTCCAGCTGTTTTAGCCACATCTTTGGTAGCACTGGCCTGGGAACCCAGGATTATAGATGCCTCACCCCAGGTCAGCACAGCCTCTAAGCTCCCCATTCCAGTGTATCCGTCCCTGCTCTGAGCCAGGTGCCCTCCCTATTTTGTCCTTGCTCAGCCACAACTCCAACTCCCTCATGAGGTGGCAGGAGCTTCTGTATTGATATGGTTAGCTCATTGGTTTTGGGTTTTTACAACGTCCTCATTTATTATTGTGTCTGTGTCATACTTGTTTTTGGTTCTCAGCATTACAGAGCTACAGTCATCTGAAGGAACTTCAATTGAGGGCGTGTCCTCATCAGGATGGCTGGTTGCTATGTTGATGATTGATTAGGAAGACTCTTCTATGCCCAACAGTGGTGGTGCACGCCTTTAATCCCAGCACTTGGGAGGCAGAGGCAGGCAGATTTCTGAGTTTTAGGCCAGCCTGGTCTACAAAATGAGTTCCAGGACAGCCAGGGCTACACAGAGAAGCCCTGTCTCGAAAAACCAAAAAAAGGAAGACTCTTCCACTGAGGGTGGCAGGATCCCTAAGTGGTCCTGGACTGGATGAGAGAGCAGGCTGAGCTTGAGACAGTGACCAAGCAAGAGAGCAAGCCAGGAGACAGTGTTTGTCCATGCTTTTTGCCTTCAGTTTCTAATCTAAGCTCCCAAAATGATAGACTGATCTGTCAGAGCCATGTACAACAACCACTTATTACCTGAGATGCTTTTGCTTAGAGGATTCAATCACAGCAGCAGAGTAGCAGTTAGAACAACAACAACAACAACAACAACAACAACAACAACAACATGGTATCAAAGGGTTATTTTGCTGCTGGACAGAATCTATGTTGTAGATTGCATTCTGTGGACAAGAACAAATTTTGGATATAAAGGTTTTTGGATTGGTTGGTGTCTCTAACTCTCTACTGGGGGGTCCTGCCTGACTGCAGATGTGGCCTCTTCAGCATCCATATCTTACTGCTATGCATCTCAGCTAAGATCAACTCCATAGTCTCTCACCATACCTGTTGCTGGTTCTCCCCGATTCCCCTTCTTATCTGCTCTCCAATCCAGTTCTCTCTCTTCCATCTGCCTCCTATGACTGTTTTATTCCCGCTTCTGAGTGAGATTCAACCGTGCTCATTTGGGCCTTCCTTCTTGTTTAGCTTCTTTGTGTCTATAGAGTGTAGTGTGGGTTTCCTTTTTTTATGATTATTATTCACTTGTAAGTGAGTACATACATGCATGTGCTTTTAGGTCTGGGTTACCTCACTCAGGATAATAGTTTCTAGTTGTATCCATTTGCCTTAAATGGATAATGTCCTTGTATTTTATAGCTGAATAGTTTTTCCTTTTGTAAATGAACCACATTTCCTATATCCATATTTTGGTTGAGTGACATCTGGGATTTTTCCAGTTTCAAGCTGTTATAAATAAAATGGCTATGAACTTTGTGAAGTCACTACTCTAGGTCTACCACCTGCACAGAGTCCCTCTATCCATTATCCTCTGTTTCTCCTTTGAGAAGGTGTGGGCCCCTGGCTATCTCCACACCACGGTGCATCAAGTCTCTGCTGGGTTAAGTTCATCCTTTCCATTGAAGCCAGATATGGCAGCCCAGTTCAGGGAGCATTTTCCAAAGATAGACAGTAGCTTTAGGGACAGCCCCTGGTACAGTTGTTGGAGGACCATCATGAAGACTGAGCTACACATCTGCTACATATGTTCCAGGGGCCTTAGTCTAGATTGTGTGTTATTTAGTTTGTGGATCAGTCTGTGAGTGTCCCCAAGGGTCCAGGTTAGTTGAGTCTGTTGGTCTTCCTGTAGAGTTCCTATCCTCTTCAGGGCCATCAATCTTTCCCCCAACTCTTCCATAACAGTCCCCAAGGACCATTCAATGTTTGACTATGGTTCTCTCTGCATCTGTTTCAAGTCAGCTGCTGGGTGGAGCCTCTTAATGGACAATTATGCAAGGCTCCTGTGTGGGAGCATAACAGACTATCCCTAATAATATCATGGATTAGTGCTTGTTCATAAGGAGGGTCTCCAGTTGGGCAAGTTTTCATTGGCCATTCCCCCACTCTCTGCTCCAGCTTTACCCCTGTATTTCTTTTTAGACAGGACATATTTTGTTTAGTGTGTCTACTGTGTTGTGGTTGAAACTGATTCTTCAGCTTTCTTCTCATGTTCCCATACATTCCCCATTTGGTCTCAGCCCCTAAATCATGTAAGATACAATATAAACAGTTGGTATTCAATATTAAGCTGTTTTGCAAGCCTGGTGGATTTATATTTTTAACTTTATATCTTTTGTTTATTGTTTTCAAGATAAAATATCTCTGTGAAGCACTTCCTGTCCTTATTGTAGATATAGAAACCACAGAACTCACCTGACCTGTTTTTTGTAAAATAAGCACATGCTTCTGTGTACCTCTTCATCCACGTTGTTAATTTTAAAATTTGTGTGTGTATATATATATATATATATATATATATATATATATATATTTTCTTCGAATGACATATGTTCATGATATCAATACTGCCTGAGGCTTCACACTCATTAGATTCCAGGTGTATGTCGTTCTGCCTTACCCTTGTGTTTGTTTTGAAATTTTTGAATAAATGAGAGTATTGTGCCTGTGTGGATGGATATGAATATCATGTGTGCCTCATCTTTACTTTTGTCAGAAGATGTCCTCAGTCCTCTTGATCTTGAAGTCATGGGTAGTTGTTGATCCCCATGTAAATACTAGAAACTGACTACCATTATGTGGAAGACCAGCAAGAGCTTTCCACTCCTGAGCTGTCTTTCTTGCCCTATGTTTCTTATTTCTGATCAACATATACATTACTAATATTTTCATCTGTCCTATTTATTTATTTATTTATTTTGGTTTTTTGAGACAGGGTTTCTCTGTGTAGTCCTGGCTGTCCTGGAACTCACTCTGTAGACCAGGCTGGCCTCGAACTCAGAAATCCCCCTGCCTCTGCCTCCCAAGTACTGGGATTAAAGGCGTGCGCCACCACCGCCCGGCTTCATCTGTCTATTTTTAATCGTTTAAACATGCATTCCCTTGTAGTAAAATTTATCAATGTTGCTGTTTAAAATGGTTCACTTCATGTTTTTGCAAGATGGATATAGAACTGCAGTGAATGTATAATTCTTTGTAGGAAGTTCAGTAAAGAATCATGAGTTCTCTCTGTCATTTTTATTTCCTTGGAAGATTTTTACAGGGGAGTGAGGGTCTTAATATGTAACTTTGATGTCCTGCAACACATCACATAGAAATTGCCAGCATCCAGCTCAATGACATACACCTGCTTGTACCTCTGTGATTAAAGACATGAGCAAATATACACAGCTTGCCCATCATTTTTGTAGTTAGTAATTGTTCATTCAACTTTTCAGATGTGTGCTCAGTACAGTTGATCTGTTTCCCCTGTATATCCCTCTCAGTTGCCAATTGTGTTGCAAGGCTATATCCTATTCAAAGAGATCAGAAGCAACACAGGTGAAACTTACAATTCAATTTTCTTCTAAAAATGACAGAATGATTAGATTATAACTTCTGTTTCAGGAAATAAGTGGAGGAAGCACCAGAATTACATTACTACATTGTCTAGAAAATATCCATTTATTTACAGTGATTTTAGGATCATGCTTTGTGTTGTACCCATGTGTGGGATATTTTAGGATGCAGTGACTTATGATGATGTGCATGTGAACTTCACTGCAGAAGAGTGGAATTTGCTGGATCCTTTCCAGAAGAATCTCTACAAAGATGTGATGCTGGAGACCTACCGGAACCTCACTGCTATAGGTAAGACTGTGAATTTTGTTTTGCTTTTCAAAATAATGGAACAAGTGATTCTTGGTTATTGATGAATCTCTGTTATTTCAATTGAGAACAAGGAAGATTAAGCTGAATAAATCAGGTTCAGTGCTGTCAAAATTCACAGTAACTTGAATTTTACATAATTTCCAATACTGTATCATTTATTTTCTGGTACTGTGTTTTAGGTTACAGTTGGGAAGATCATCATGTTGAAGAACAACCTCAAAGTTTTAGAAGGCGTGAAAGGTAGTTTTCATGTGCAAGATGATACAAATATGCCTGTGAGGAAATTTTAATGTGTTCTGGAAGCCCTAAAGAAAAGCAAGTGTGAAAAAAAAAAAAAAAAAAAAAACCAGTCCTTTAAGTATAGCTATGATTATAATATTCTCACAAAGCCATGTTCCTCAATGTCAGTTATCTGACTTATGTTTGTAAGGCATTCCTCTAAGGAAGAAGACATGGAAACAATGCCTTAAGAGATACCTTTAATTGATTTGTAGCTCCATTAGAGCTTTGCTGTGGGACTACCAATCTGAATAGTCTCATAATATTTAGATGATGCACATTGAATAGTGATAAATATATATCCAAAGCCATCTAATAAGCAAATAGTCCATGGTAAATTTGGTGATACTCATATTATTGTAGTGACATTTGTAAGTTTATTGAGTGGTCAGTTAGTGAGAGTGAAGAAAGTTGTGGAGAAACCTTAATCCATGTACCACATGTCTACAAAAAAAATGTCAAATGATATGAATTCAATTTGGAAACCTTTCACTCGTTCTTCTATTATTGGGTATATCAATTGTCAGAATGGATAAAACCTTGTGAGCATAGGGATGTTGAAAGAAGCAACGTACCTCTTTCTACTCCAGAACAATGAGAAGATATGTAGCATTTTTTGTTAGACTTTCTGAATACGAAAGACATTTGCAATTAATTGGTTTTCTGACATTAGTGGGGACATCCCCAAGTCCCAGTGCAGAAAATCTCTCTAGGTACTAGAAGTTTGAAAATTCTTCTGTTTGTCCTGGTTCACAGTGCTGCTGTGGTGTGATTCACACTACAGGAAAAACCAAGAATACAGTCAGTGTTTTAATACTCTGATGTCTTCAGTCATGTGAAATACATGATATAGAAATCTCATATAGAAAAAGGATGTTATAAATGTGAGCTACATGATTTTACCATCACAGGTATTTTCAAAGAGGTAAAGCAACCCACAGTGAGCAAGTACAACCATGAACATCAAAGGGATAAAACCTTATGATCTGAGTGTTCTTTATTATTAGACCAACTGCAAAATTTATTCATATTGATAAAAGAATTGATCAGGATAATGAATGTGATAAAGCTTTCACATGTACCCATTATTGTTGCAGGCATGAAAAAAGTCATACTGGAGAGAAACCGCATGAATGTAATCAATGTGGTAAAGCCTTTGCAAGATCCAGTCATCTCCAAAGACATAAAAGAACACACACTGGAGAGAAACCCTATGAATGTAATCAATGTGGTAAAGCATTTTCATGTCACAGTGGCCTCCAAGACCATAAAAGGACACATACTGGAGAGAAACCTTATGAATGTAATCAATGTGGTAAAGCCTTTTCACAACGCAGTCATCTCCAAGTCCATAAAAGTACACATGCTGGAGAGAAACCTTATCAATGCAATCAATGTGGTAAAGCCTTTTCATGGCACAGTACTCTCCAAAGACATAAAAGAACACATACTGGAGAGAAACCTTATGAATGCAATCAATGTGGTAAAGCCTTTTCACGTCAAAGTACTCTGCAAAGACATAAAAGAACACATACTGGAGAGAAACTTTATGAATGTAATCAATGTGGTAAAGTCTTTTCACGTCAGAGTGGTCTCCAATATCATAATAGAACACATACTGGAAAGAAACTGAATGTCATGAATGAGGTAAAGCCTTTCCAAGACACAGTCATCTCTGAATACACAAAAGAAAATGTGCAGAGAGAAACCTTATGAATGTAGTCAATGTGATAACGCCTTTGCATGTCACTGTACTCTCCAAACACTTAAAGGAACATACGCTTTAGAGAAACCTTACAGATGTAATGAACGTGGTAAAGCCTGTGCATATCTCTGTAGTCTCCAAAGACAGAAAAGAACACAAACTGAGCAGAAACCTTTTGATTGTTCTAAAGTTGGGAAATTGTTTACATGCCACAGTGGTTTCTGAATACAGAAATGAACACATATGAGAGAGAAACCATCTGAAAGTAATCAACATGTTAAAGCCTCTGCATGTCCTAATCATTTTTAAAAGTATGAAACAATTTATAGTAGAAATAAACTATGGTGACTTAAGTTTGTTTGACCCTAAGAAGTGGCAATATTAAGAGATGTGCCTTGTGGGAGATGTTACCTTTTTGAAGGAATTGAATCACTATGGTGGTGATCTTTGGAGCTCAGGCCAGTATAAAACAGACCCTCCTACCACTTGGCTGGAAGACAGTCTCTTCCTGAATGCCTTCACATGAGGATACATAACTCTCAGCTCCTTCTCCAGCATCATGGCTGCCAGCATGCTGACATTCCTGCTATGATGGCAATGGACTAAACATTTGAAAGTGTAAGCCAGGCCCAATTAAATATTTGCTTTTAACACAGTTGCCTTGGTTACAATGTCTCTCATTAACAATGGAAATTCTATCTAAGACAGAAGTTGTACCCCAGACTTAAGTATTGTTATGATAGGCCTGACCATGTTTTTTGTTTTGTTTTATGGAACAATGTGAATTTTTAGACTTTGGGTTTGTATATGCATTAAGTGGAATTTAATGGGCTGTCCTAGTCGGATTATGAAACACATATGTACTGAGGGTGATTTGAACTTTTTGTATAGTTTTTATGATGTTTTGCAGAAGAATGTTGCTGCCTTTTGCCCTTGTCTGTAGAGTGTCTCTGAAGATAAGGTAAAGAAGTTGATGTTCACTGCATTGACAAAGGAAGTCTCAATGAAGCCAGCAAAGTCTTTGACCTATGTTTATTCTCATGATGATTGTTTTGAGCAAGCATAGTAATCTTAGAGAGAAAAAAAATATAACATGTTAGGTCAAAAGAGAAAATCTGACCAGGAAGTTGAATGAAGCTAAATTCTGTGATCAATGATATTAAATGGAATTAAAGGAATGGTGACGTTAGTGCAAGATTCCATCCACCTAAACTTATGAACGTGAAGTTGGACAAAGGAGAACTATATCGTGTTAGGCATTAGTATTACCTAGTTGTTTTCATGTGGAAACAAGAGTTACCAGTATGTGTGAAGTTGACAATTGATGGATTGTGATTACTATTCTGGGTTATCATTTTAAGATCTAAAATAAAATACTTAAGGACAGGCATGGAGGTACGTGCCTTAAATTACAGAAAAATGTCAAGCAGATCTCTGATTCAAGTCATCCTGGTACAGAACATGTTTTAAGTAAGGAAAAGTTTAGGTATGGACAAAGTGTTACACACGGATTACCCAGCATTCAGAATACAGAGCCATACAGATCTGAGTTCAAGGTTAATCTACAGAGCAAGTTCAAGGACAGCCGAGCTTAGGCAGTAAAGCTTTTGAAAAATAGAAAGCTGGTGATGACGTAATAGAAGGGGCCATGTTCCAGCCCTAGCCAGCAGAGGAACTCAGCAGCTTTGTTTATGTGGCTCTGGCTTTAGAGGCAAGAATAGAAGGGACGACTGAGACGATGCTAGTTAGTCATAGTTAAAAAATTAGTGGGGATGAAGAAGAAATCAGCACCACTGATGAAAAATCTTCTGGTAAGTGTTTTCTAAGAGGAGAAAGAAGTTGTATTCCATAGGTAGCCAAGGTTGTACCTTGTGGTGCAGCTTGACTCAGTCCTGTGTAACAGTCATCCAGGTGGCACTAGTTTTAAGGCATTAATGTTTCATGCAGTGTAGCTAAGGCTTGGCACTATGAAGGAAGCATGAGAGGAACACAGTGAAGACTGTCACAGAAAAACCCGATATATTGAAGATGTCAGTCCCGTGGGATGAGCAGACAGAACAGCAGCAGCAGTTGAGTGGAGTCAAGCAGAACCTAGTGTACTATAGAGGGAAGAGCTGGAGAGAGACCCAGCTTTTGAGGAGCACAGATGATCATGTGTGGATCCCAGATACCGGAACAAGAAGCTGTAATTTTGAAATTACTTTGGAGACCCCAAGAGTTTTATTCCTGAGCTGTGGCATCATGTTTTCTTTCATGCCTGCCTTGCTTCCTGCCGTGACAAAAAAGGTCTAAATCTCTGAAACTGTAAGCCAGTCCCAATTAAACTGTTGCTTTTATAGGAGTTGACTTGTACATTTCTCTTCATAGCAATGGAAACACTAAGACAGAAACCCTGTGAGTGTATTTAATACAGTCAAGCCTTGGCACAATTCTCTAGTCTTCATTTGTGGGGAAGAAATCTCGCCGGCAGGGGGTGGGGGGGAGAGTCCGGCGGCGGGGTTTCGGCGGCGGGCTTCCACACTGCCCCTGGAAGGTCCCACATTCATGCAGCTGTCGGTGGGCGGGCCGGCGGCTGCATTGGCAAGGTTCCAGGGTTCCAAGAGCTGGGAATCTGGCGGAGAGACCATATGACACGTGGAGTCCGGTTTTCCAAAGCTTTATTGTTCATGACATGGTAAATGGATGTAGGTGGTACGCGCTTCCCCTGCCAAAGGCCAGGGGAGTCTCATTTTATAGGGAAGAAAAAGGGGGAGGGAATAACTTAATTAGCTATGCCCCTGGCCTTTTGATAATTCATTAATATTTAAATCTCTGGAGGTAGAGACTTGTTAATCATGCCCTCTACCTGTGTCCTACGTGACTGAAGGTAACAGGTTAAATGGAGTTACCTCATCCAAGGCCCAACATCCCACCCTCTTTTCTTTCATAAAAAGAGGGGCGGCACTGTATCATCTGTAGTCTGCAAGGTGCAGGTTAATGAGAGATGTGGACCCTGTGGAGTAGTCTGGAATCTGGGAGCATGGGGAGATAATTGACGTCCCTGACAGGCAATGTCCTGTTGGGTCCCCCGGCTATCTCAAACCCAGCACTCTACCAAGGGGGCCTAGGAACAGAGCTGAACATCCTACTGTCCCTTAAAGAAGCTACCTGGCAGGGTGCTAGGGGCTAGAGTTTGGAGTTGGCAATTTTGAGAGAGAGAAAGAGAGAGAGAAAAAGAGAGAGAGAGGGATGATGGTCTCAGCCACGAGAAGGAGTTTGTCAGCCAAGGGAAAGAGTCTTAGAAAGAGGGTTACAGCAGTTGCTGTGGCTTGAAGGACAGCTATTAGCTGTGAAGGAACCCCCTCTGTGGAGCTGGGGGGATGGGAAGAGTGGGGGGCTAAGAAGCTGCCTCCATCTTGCCCATGAGCTGGAGAACACGTGGGGAGAGAGACCTAGTTCTTTTGTATTAGGCAAGGGTTAGGCTATAGCTAAGAATCAGAGAGAGAAAGGGGGGTACGGTGGACAGAGAGAGAGAGAGATGTTACTCACGGTTTTTGCAGACACCAGTGGGGGGCGCTTGTGGAGCTGGCTCTGCGCACATTGTCCACCACCTGTGGGAAACAATGTAGGCCTGTGCATGGGTGCACGCGTGTGGATCTCTGTCACTGGTCTGCACCATCCTTTGTCAGAGATAGGGCTATTGTAGAGGAGCAGGGGCTAAGCAGGGCACTCACAGTGCGCAAGGCAGACCCTGTGGTAGGAGTCTCTCAGTGGGAAATCTCCGTTTTGGGCCCCAGCCTCGGTGGGGGGGCGCGGCAAAAAACGATGACTGGGGGCACATTGCAGCAGGTCCAAGCGTCGAGATGGGCCTCCATCTGGGGTCTTGGACTCCGGCAGGATGGAGGCGGGGAGCACGCGGGGCGCGCTGAGAGAGGACCAAGAGACTTCACATCTCGCAGGAAGTATACTTGTTTAGCAGACTCAGCCAGGATGATTCTTGTAGACGCATGGGTGGTTGTGCCCCACGTTGGGCGCCAGATGTTGGGAAAAAGGGCTGGGGATCCCAGGGTTTTTCCCGCCATGCTGTGGGTAGTCGGCTGGGAACGCTCTGGGTTCCTCCAGCTGGAAGTTGGGCCCAGCTGTTCATTAACAAAAGCCTCTCCGTGGCTCCTCACGGTTCCTCATAGCGGTGCAGCCCCAACACACGATGAAGCCCTTGGGTTTCCAAAACTGGTTTATTCACATGTCGGATGGTGGATGGATCTGGATGCATACCCCCATAAACCCAGGATCGACCTGAGTTAAAAGGGGAGGGGAGAAGGGGGGAGGGGCTGGGGAGGAATGTTTAATGGCTCCACCTCTGGCCTTCAGGTACCTCATTAGTATGTAAATCTCTCTAGGGCCTGTTCGCCCCCTCCACCTGTGTACATGACTGAACGGTGAAGGTGGAATGGAGATTAGACCTCGTGTTAGGCCCAACATTCATTATCATGAAAGAATACATGCTAGAGTCTAAGCATGCCTCCTGTGACTCAGGACACGCCTCTTGGGTCTTAAACACACCCCCAGAGTCCTAAACATGCCCCCTGTGACTCAGGACATGCTCCTGTGACCCAGGACATGCTACCTGAGCCTTAAACACACTCCCTGTGACTCTGGACAGAGTTCTAAACAGGCTTCCTGTATCACAGGACACACCCCCATGAGTCTTAAGCACTCCCTTTGTGACTCTGAACACACCGTCTATACTTTTTTTTTGGTTTCTAGAGACAGGGTTTCTTCTCAGAAACTCACGGTTTCTTCTCCAAAATTGACCATATAATCTGTCACAAATCAAGCCTCAACAGATACAAGATGACTGAAATATTCTCATGCATCCTATCAAATCACTAGACTAATCTAGACTTTAATAATAATAAAACCATTAGAAAGCCACTTACTGAACAACTTTCTACACAATGATAACTTGCTCGGGGAAGAAATAAAGAAATAAAAGACTTTCTAGAATACAATGAGAATGAAGACACAGCATACTCAAACTTATGGGACACAGTGAAAGCAGTGGTAAGACAAAAATTCATAGCACTAAGTGCCCTCATAAACATACCAGAGAGATCCTACAAAAGCAACTTAACAGCACAGCAGAAAGCTTTAGAACAAAAAGAAGCAAACACACCTATGAGACATAGACACCAGGAAACAATCAAACTCAGGGCAGAAATGAACCAATTACAAACAAAGAGGACAGTACAGAGACTCAACAAAACCAAGAGCTGGTTCTATGACAAAATCAATATGATAGAAAAGCCCTTAGCCAGACTAATCAGAGGGTTCAGAGACAGTATCCAAATTAACAAAATCAGAAGTGAAAAGGGAGACATAACAAGAGAAACTGAGGAAATTCTTAAAAATCTTTAGTTCTTTCTATAAACTGGAAAGTCTAGATGAAATGTGTAGCCAGAGAAAAGGATAATTATCTAGACAGATACCATGAACCCAAATTAAATCAAGATCAGATAAATTATCTAAACTGTAGTATAACCCCTTAGGAAATCAAAGCAGGCATTATAAACCTCCTATCGAAGAAAAGGCAAGGGCTAGGTAGTGTTAGTGCAGAATTCTACCAGACTGTCAAAGAAGAGCTAAGACCAATACACCTTGGACTATTCCACAAAATAGAAACAGAAGGAACGCTACCAAATTCATTCTACATATATTTGTTTTAAAAGTCAATTATTGATTTCAAATGCAACACTGCTATACTCTCTTGTCGGTTCTCATTCCCCTTCAATCCCAAGTCATTAAGAATTTTTTTTTCAGGCTGGAGAGATGGCTCAGTGGTTAAGAGCATTGACTGCTCTTTCAGAGGTCCTGAGTTCAATTCTCAGCAACCACATGGTGGCTCACAACCATCTGTAATGGGATCCAATGCCCTATTCTCGTGTGTCAGAAGACAGCAACAGTGTACTCATATACATAAAATAAATAAATCTTTTTTATAAATAAAAGAATTTTCCATTTTTAAAAACTCCTGCTTATTATTTATTTCTGTTCATAGGAATGTTGCCTGTAGCTGAGGCTTGCCTCTGTATGTAATTGAAAATTGACTTGATCACCCAATCCTTTCTCTGCTGCTCAGTGCTGCAAAGAATGTTGTTTGGAACCTTTGGCAGGTGTTTATTGTGAATCATAGATTTTGAATATTGGAGCAAGGCTCTACCATCAACTCTATCGAACTATCTTCCCTTGAAAGAAAATATCTTCACCTGCTATTCCATTTTAGTAGAAATTGAACATGTCATAACAGGGAAATGTTAGTGATCCCCAAAAAGACACACACAGGAGCCGATCTGATGCAACTCCCAGCAGGGTCTTTATTCTATTTGAGCTAGCTTGCCCCCATCCCCAATGCACCAGCATCAGCCAAGAATGTTTTGGTGATGGTGGAGCCCCAAATGTCTGTGGGGAAAGGCTTTATTGTAAGCAGCAAGTAGAAAGTATGTGTGCAAGCATCTAATTGGAAAGCTGCTGTGGCCTTTAACATATTTGGCTGGTGCTGGGAGTCACATAATAAACTTAGCTCCACCTCCCCTCTGCATTAGTGCTTGTTAGGCATGGACTTGTAACCCTAGGTGCAGGTTTGTTGGGGGAATAACCTGGAGACCCTGGTATTGTTGAGGGTGTAACTTGAAAACTCTAGTCTTGTTTGGGATTAGCCTAGAGAGTGGAGATAGCCTTGGGTTTTGCTGGGGAAGGGGCAACTAGGTACATGATTGCCTAGAAGCCTAGTTTCTATTCCTGTACAATGCCCCTGGTATTATACATGCACCTATGACTTCCTAGTACAGGCCCTATCATCAAATGACTGAGGAAGAAATAACTAGGTCCTGCTTTACTAAGAGTTCTGCCTGTTATGCAGACCCCATCAAGAAGTGAACAACTGCAGCATAAAAACATGTTTCTTGGACAATTCTGAAAGACACCAGTAAAGGAAAATCACCATAGTTCAGAGCTTCATGCAGTAGTCATGCTCATGCATATGTTTGGAAATGTGTGATTATTCATTGAATCATCAGCTATAAACAGTGGGATGGCTTAACTGTCAGAGACTTGGAGACAGAACAATTAGAATATTGTTGAGAAAGTCATAAAAGGAAGAAGTATGTGGAAAGATCTCTCAAAATGGTCAAAGGATATAAAGATACATATGACCCATGTAAATACTGATCAAAAGGTAAGTTCAGCTGAGCATACACTCAGTAACCAAGTAGTTAGGATGATCTATTCTGTGGGAAGTCAGCTGTGTACATTTTTATGTGTCTGTGCTTGTATAAGGGGTAGCTCAATCATTTTAGGCATAATTATGACCTGGTCCAATACGTAATGGTTTTCCTTTTGGCTGGAACAGTAACATTTGGGCATTATTATGACATGTTATTTTTTCATTTGGGAATTAACCATGACAAAACAGATATGGTTGTGTGTGAAGTTGACATGGGGTAGAGTTAAGATTGCTGCTTTTATTGTTAACTCTATTACATCTGGAATTAACTAAAACCCCGGAAGTGACTTTAATCTGAATCTTGATATTGGAAGACACAGCTTTAATCCAGATGTTTGATCTGAAAAACCCCAGCTCTGATCTGATCCATGACTTTTACTGCAAGCCTATATAATGGTATGGAAGGAGAAGGCTGTAGGAGTAGCTAAGGTGGAAGGAGTAAGGAGAGGAAGAGGAGGAGTAAAGGGAGGAGGAGGAAGAAGAGGAGAAGTAAGGAGAGAAAGAGGAGGAGAAATGGGAGAAGGAGGAGAAGGAAGAGGAGGAACTAAGGGTTTGACAGAGTATGAGAGAGGGGACATGGAGGCTGATGTTCGCTTGTCTGTAGCAGTCAAAGGTAGTTGGTATATCTAGGTTGGGTTCTGGGTTACACCTTTGATTACAAGGGTATCTTGTTATTGATCATTACTAAATATATAAGCCTTTGGATAATCTAAGCATTAGAGTTTCATTTGTACTGAGCCCAAGTGCTTGGTGGCAATGCCCAGCCTTACGGAGACAGAGTAGAAGATTGGCAGAGCGATCTCCCATGTTGGCGACCCGTGGGTGGCAGGGCTGGTGTTTCTCGCTGCCGGTTTCTAGCTGGTGGTGCAATATAGTGGCTGAGCTCAATATAGAGACTCTGCAGCTTAGCCAGGTGGCTTAACCAGTGGCTGCTTTTAAAAAATAATTACTACAACAGGTGTTCGCTCTTTAGCTGCTTGCTCTCAACTTGATAGCAAGTCCATTCCTTCACTGACATTAGGGCCACCTTATTTGGAATTCCACCTTATTCTAAACTTAAGCTGAGACATCAAGCCTTGTGGACTGAGCAACTACTGGATCCCTGCACTTGACCTTTATAGCTAGTTATTGTTGAATTAGCTAGGCCATCACAGCCTCTAAGTCATTCTAAACAATAGCCTTTAAATAAAGAGACATTTATTCAATTAGTTTGGTATCCTATAGAACTCTGGCTAATATACTAGACAAGCACTGAATACTTTTAGAGCAGTTTGGCCTCACAACCATCTCAGCTCAGATACAAATTCAAAATGGCCACCTTCCCTTAACCTTTTGTTCAGGTGATGCTTTGATGCTGGGCTGTTACAGGTATTAGAAAAGAAAGTCAATAGCAAAAGTGGAAAAATGTAACACAAATAATACAATTGTACAAGAATCCACCAGATACATGTAAACCCTGAGGCAGGCTCTATCCTCTCCAGCTAGTAGTAAAGTTCCTTCCAACACTGTTAACCCAGATCCAGGAGGGTCTTCTCAACTGTATATGTCATCTGATGGTTCTAATATGCATTGTTATCCTAGATGTGAGGTGACAAATCTGTTACAGACTGATGATCAGTGATCCTCTGTCTGGATCCTGAATTCACAGGAGTCTTCCATGGATGTGTGGCAGTGTAAGACAATTAGCACGCTTACCTCAGGTACCTGTCACTAAAGGTTTGCATGGGTTTTCTCTTTGATTGGGAGTGATCCAGAACACTTGATTGGAAGGACAAAAGTCAATTGTAGTATGGGCAGGAAAGATGTGTTCTCCATTAAGAAAATTTGTTGCAGTTTCAGAGGATGCACATGACAGCTACAAACCTCTTGAACTCCAATTCTGGAGAATGTGATGCCTGCTTCTGGCCTCTGTGGGAATTGCACGCATGTGGTACAAAGGCATTCAGCAAGCTGAACACCCACGTATTATTAATTTTTCTTTTAAAATAAATGTTATCATTTTAATTGTTATGTTCCATAAAAGTGTTAATTGTTATCCACCTTGCCAGTGTAGTTTTTACCATGTTCCCAGCTCCTCAGGAAACTCTTATTTAATTTAAAAACATATTGATATGTATGATAATTTGTAGAGTTTTTGTTTAATGGGAGCAAAGATCTAGTCTGATTCAGAAGTACTGTATGAGTAGACTTAGTGTTCATGCTTATAACCCCAGCACCCAGGAGTTGGGGCAGAAAGAAAAACATTTAAGCATATCTTCAGGCAGGACACAATGAGTTTGAGATCATCCTAGATCACAGTTTATCAGTAATTGCATGTAGTAAGAACAGCACATAGGCCTTTCCTGGCATCAAATGGTAACACTTGTCAGACGGCTTCTCTGTGGTCTTCTTCTTCTTCTTCTTCTTCTTCTTCTTCTTCTTCTTCTTCTTCTTCTTCTTCTTCTTCTTCTTCTTCTTCTTCTTCTTCTTCTTCTTCTCCTGCCTAGACTCACATTGAATATTGTATAATGATTGTAGTTTTCAAATATCCTAAAGTTTGTAGTTTTAGCATAAAATTTCTATACTTCTGATGTAAACCAAATTGGTCCTTCTCTGTAAACTTCAACTTACAAAAATGAGAGAACATCTCATGCCAGTTTCAGTGAAAATTAGATAAATACAGAATACAGTGAAGTTCCTCATGTTGTAGGATCTTTTATTTGTGTGTGTCTCTGTGTTTCTGTGTTGTGTGGGTGTCTGTGTTCATTCTCTGTGTGTGTGTGTTTATTTGTGTGTGTCTGTGTGTGTTGAGCTGTGTCTGTGTGTCAGTATGTATGTGTGTCATGTTGTGTGTGCTTGTGTGTTTGTGTGGTTATGTGTGTGTGTCTATGTGTTGTGTGTGTTTGTGTGTGTGTGTTTCTGTGTGTCTGTGTATGTGTCAGGGTGTGTGTCTGTGTGGGTGTGTTTGTTTATGTGTGTGTCTTTCTGAGTGGGGTGTCTGTGTGTGCACTTGATGACACCTGTGCTGGGGATGTTTATAGTCTTTGTATACACAATTTCATAGATCCAGGTATGTTAAAGAAATAGATATATCAAAGCCACCGAGGGTGATATGTACAACAAATTCCCTCATTCCCAAACTTTCTCAATGGATCTGCATGTAATCCATAACTCACACAGTATATTAGTTCCAATCAGCATCTTAGGTATTTTTCAAGAGTCCATTTTATGTAATTCAGATCCTCTGGTTTGCACGGCCACCACAAATACTGAGCTACCTTCATTATCTCATTTGAAGAAATGGTTGTATGTCAGTGTGTCTTACATTCCTGTATTTAGCCTTTCCCATTCTTCAGGTTTTTCACAAATTCTCCCGTCTTTCCATGAATCCATCACTGGTGATGCTGTGACAAGATGAATATGAGTGGGCTGGCACTGTAGTCACCTTTGAGAGGATATCTGTACTTTTTGGTGTTTATACAATGAATCCTTCTTTTTTTTTTTTTTTTTTTTTTGGTTTTTCGAGACAGGGTTTCTCTGTGTAGCCCTGGCTGTCCTGGAACTCACTCTGTAGACCAGGCTGGCCTCGAACTCAGAAATCCGCCTGCCTCTGCCTCCCAAGTGCTGGGATTAAAGGCGTGCGCCACCACCGCCCGGCTCTTCTAGATTGTTAAACTGACCAAAGGCGTGATATAGAAAGGGCAGCAGTTATGGTGCCTCAGAGAAGAGTCCTTCTAAGGGGAAAAAATAAAACAAAAGAGATGACAAAGATTCTTCAAATAAGACAGTCATGGAAGGCAGCACACATGGAAGGATTCTGTTAGGCGAGTCAGGTAACATCCACAATACACAAAAGCCAGACTGTTAGGACCATCATAATTTCTATTCAGGATGTAGTTAATAACATAATTGTGGCAGTATTATGCTTATTATAGGAAGATAAAAGGCAAGAGTAACACCTAAAAACCGATGCCATGCTTTGTATTGGGTGTTAGAAGCCTGATATTTTTGACATTCTTGTAAGGCCAGTAGTTTGGTGAAAAAAATATTGAGGAATTTTGGACAACCCCTAATAAGGTTATATTCAACCACTGATTCTCTTCTATTACAATCTAGTGTAATATATGAAGAATTAAATTTTGAGGAAATACTCCTAGCATCATTATGAACATGGGTTATGTTTTATCAGGTGAAATGTGCATCTGTTATGAGTTGGACAATATTCCATAGCCCCTCACAAAAGGATATAACTTGAGACAGCTGTTTGCTTCATCAGAACCCTGCATTAAGAGCCTGTACCTGCTGCTCCTACATCACATTTAAATCAGGGAGCATGCATGGTTACTGTAGTGAAGGACACAGTCTATTAGTGAGAAGTTCTCTTTGGTAGTGAGATGGTGTTCTATATTTGGTAAATATAGCTTTTAGATTTGGCCTCAGTATTTAATAATGTTGTTCAGTTTTTCTCAGCTGTATGTAGACCCTGCCATGCTGAAGTAAGCAAAGGGCTTTTCTTTCATCTGGGATATTCAGATACATCTATATATGACAAAGAGAATCAGAAGTGAGAATTTATTTTCTAAATAACATTTCACAAGATCAAACATAATTTCTTGTCCCTTCACTTGCTAAAGAGACACACTGCATTCTGAAAGTGATCATACTTTACATATGCCTGCTTAAGATTACGTGTTTAGCAAAATCAACTTCTCTTGACCTTCTGTTAATGTCTATCGAAATTGCTGGTCTAGGTTATCACTTGACCTTCTGAAGAACCTCTGTATATTCAAGCTTTTCTTTGTACTATTTTCCCTCTTAGTGAATGTTACTTGATATCCTTGCTTGGACTGAGTGTGACTTCCCATAGAAGCTCTGAGGGAATCATCCCTGTATTTTGACTTTCCTCAATGAACACTGGACACAGGATAGAATAAAACTTAGATCACAGCCAGTTTGTCATAAAAGTGGATCTGAAGACAGAGACTTTAATCCCATATGTATTTCCCATAAGTCTCATAATCTAAGTGTCTTCAATACCTAACTTGTTCCTTCAGAATTTCCAAAGGCTTTGTATTTTTTCTTCTTACTTTGGACATTTCATCCTAATCTTTATATACCTCCTTCTTTACTAAAACCATTCCCATCTTTAGACCATTCTAACATTTTATAAATGTTAATACAGTAGGATACGATAGGTTAAACAAATAAATTGACAATCTGTTGTGAGAATATTTCTTTAAGAGCGGGGAATAAGCAATTTATCCCCTCTTTCTAAGTTCTCAGTGGCTCCACATTTCAAAATTATCATAGTTCACTCTAGGATAGCAGTGAAATTATTGGTTTTACTTGCATAAAACTGACAAATTGTTCCTTATGTGATTGTAGATATCCTGCACTCAGTCATATCAAAAATATTTTACTTAATATGTCAGGAGACAAATTCACATTATATATATATATATATAATGTTTGTTGTTTAATTTAGAAAATAAGACACAAGCCCTGAGGTGGATCTTTCAATCATTTTATATTTATTTGTTTTTAAAGAGGCTTTACTGGATATAAATATTTCTTAAATCATTAACATGTTTATGTCTGTATAAAATTCAAATATGTATTTATTATATTTAAAAGAACAGATATGTTGTTCTAATGTGAGTGAGGACAATGTCCATTATGAATAGCATCTACTAGTCTAGGAGCAGTCAACCATTTAAAAATAATTTAGAATCTTAAGGGATAGAGACCATGTTGTGTACTAGAATTGGGATAGGATTCAATGAGATACCATTGTGACCAGAATTGTATGATTACATATATCATGTCCTTAAAAATAGACAATAATATTTAAATATATATGTTCATGTTACCTATTTTAAAGAAAGATTCAGACTTGTATTATTATTTTATATTACTTTTACCTGAGAGGGTATATGGATTAAATATATATTTATCTTTTCGTATTAGTTTCTAAGTTTAATTTATTATGAATAAAATAAACTTAGGCCAACATATCCAATTTACTCTGCTTGTAATCCATTTGCTATTTCATACATAATACGAATCACAATCCATGATCTCATGTGTATAGTCTATACATAAGTAATAAAAGGGCAGAGTTTAATAAGCCATGAATTTGTATTTGTTGCTTGTCTGGGATTCCTTTCTCAGAACTTTCATTGTCAAGTGAAAACTGCACATAGAAATCTTTAGTAAGCACATATTTATGTTGGGAAGAAAGTAAACCAGACATGTCTAGAGCAGAAGAGTACTGAGGGCATTTTATCTCAGAGGAAAATTAACTGGAGCAATAGCTGACACTGAGACCAAGCATAGGGTAGCATAAATGTTCTTTGCTGGCAGCAGGCTCTGTGGCTCTTGGCAAGTTATTATCTGTTGATTATCTGTTGATTATCCTTTGATTATCTGTTGGGCACTGTGAATATCATAATCTTGGCTTCCAGATGTAATATCCTGCAACATGAACTCAACCAGCCCTTGGGTTTTCTAACTTCCCTTGCCCAACAGACTTTATTGTGGCATTCTATTAAATCCCCTTTCTATGTACATAGAGAGATTCATTCTCTCTATGATTTGAGATATGTTTATCTACAGAACCTGTATTAATACAACTGTTTTTTTTCTCCATTTTCCACTAATGAAGATGTGCTGGCTACCAATAGTGCTCAACTGTGTTTCTCTAATGTTTCTGGCTTTTCTTCAGGGTTGATTGATACCTGTCATCTGGTGAAAGGAAGCTGCAGTTTCCCTGAGCCCAGCATGAAGCCACAAAACAAGACTCTTGTTTCCTAAAATCCCTCTTTAATGTTAATGGTGTTAGCATTCTGCCTTAAACTCTACTTAACAATTACCTGGTGACAGCTAGGTATGCTCCTCCCCATAGTTACCTCTCTTTAAAGAGAGATAGAATGTGTTCTATGGATCTGTGGGGAAGGTGTGGGGGAAGGAGATGGCTCAGCAGGCTCACGCCTCCTGCTGAGATATTTCTTCCTCTGGAGGGACCATGCCTCACACTGAGCCGGCTCTTCACCAGTGGCAACCCACCACGGAGACAGTATAGTACAGACAGAGAGACAGTATAGTATAGAATATACTTTATTCAGGACATGGGGAGGAGAGTTAAGAGGGTAGTAGAGGCAGAGAAAAGTAGAGAGAGGCAGAGGGTAGAGAAGTAGAGGCCGGGCATGAGCATGTGCAGAGAGAAGGGGGAAGGGAAGAGCCTAAGAGGGCAAGAGAAAGAGAGAACAAAAGGTCAAGAGATCAAAAGAGAGGAAGGGGCAAGCAGCCACCTTTACAGGGGGTCAGGCCTACCCAGCTGTTGCCAGGTAATTGTGAGGAGGAGCACACCTAGCTGTTGCCAGGTAACTGGGGTGGAGTTTAGACAGAATGCTAAGCAATAACCAGGTCATCCTTCCTCTTGTGGGTCAGATTAACACCTCCACTGCACCTTGAGTACTGGGCTATGCAAGCTGTTCACCTTGATTACAGGAAGAAGAAGGCAAGTGCTGGGAGGAAAGCTCAGGTAAGGTCTGGAGTCAGGTGCTGATAGGTGTAGGATCATTGCTCTCAGAGGGGAGAAGCAGGAGGCTGAACAGCCAGAGCTAGAATGGTGGGTTCTCCCCCAGGGCTGGGTGGGGTGAGATTCCTCTTTGAAGACAGAAACAAATGCTAATGGAGTGCAAACCCCTCCTGAGATTTGGAAAAGGTCTGATCCTGGCATGAAAGCACCGCTTTAACCTTGAGGAGTGGTAAGACTCACTGGCCAATCAATGCTTCCAAGCAGACCTGCCAATCAGACAAGGAGGTGGGTTCTTCCCGGTGTTATTTTGCAAGTTTGCTGTGCTTGTGCAGGCTTGAATGGTCATCTGTGTCCTGCTCTTAGCTCTGCTGTGGGTACTGTGTGGAGACCTCAGGGAAGCTCTGCAATCGAGACATGGTGAGCACAGGATCACTGCCCACAATGGGTAGGGGCAGGCGGCTGAGCAGTGGGAGCTGGGGTGCTGGGTCCTCTCTGGGGCTGCTTGGGAAGCATCAGCCAGATGTGACCACCTGTGAGGTCCCTGGTGATGCTCCTCATGTGTTAGATCAGGAGGTGACCTCTGAGTAACGTCAGTGTCATGGATGATTCTGAATCTGTACAAAACATTTGGACCACTTGCTTTCTTATAAAAACATGGGTGGTTTCTCTGACTGTGCAGCACATGTGTCCAACCCCTTTTGTCTTTTATAGAATACATCAAGAAGACAGGTATAGCTGGGCAGTGGTGGCGCACGCCTTTAATCCCAGCACTTGGGAGGCAGAGGCAGGTGGATTTCTGAGTTTGAACCCAGCCTGGTCTACAGAGTGAGAGGACAGCCAGAACTACACAGAGAAACCCTGTCTCTGAAAAAAAAAAAAACTAAACAAACAAAAAACCAAAAAATTAACAAAAACTAAACAAAACAAAAAACAAGTAATGTATGAGAGCAGATCTGTTAGATTTATGCCTGTCTTCTTAAAATCAGGTTTTGTTTGTTTGTTTGTTTGTTTTCCAGTCAGGGTTTCTCTGTGTAGCCCTGGCTATCCTGGAACTCACTCTGTAGACCAGGCTGGCCTCGAACTCAGAAATCCGCCTGCCTCTGCCTCCCAAGTGCTGGGGTTAAAGGTGTGTGCCACCACCGCCCAGCTTGTTAATTTTCTTTATTGCAGGTTTTTCTATTGCTTTATTTTTTACATTTAGTGTTTGATTATTATGTGGTAAAGGGACTTTTTTCCTCTCTAGTCTGTTGGGTGTTTTGGAAGCTTCTTGTACATTAACAGGCATCTTCTTTGGTTTACAAAATTTTTTCTTTATGATTTCATTGAAAATATTTTCTAGACCTTTGGGCTGATATTCTTCTTTCTCTATTCCTGTCATCTGTAGTTTTCCCTTGTCATATGTTGCAGAATTCCTGGTTGTTTAGGGCCAGAAAATATTTAAAATCCACATTTTTTGATGATGTATCCATTTGTCGTATTCATCTTTAATGTCTGAAACTCTTCTTTCCTGTTCTGTGGGTGAACCTTGCCTCTGTAGTTGTCAGTGCACAGGTAATTTCAATGTTCTGCTCTCAGGGACTTAGCAGCTGCTTAAATCATTCCCTGTCTCCATCACCTGCTGCTGTTGTCAGGTGTGCTTTATATACACGGACCAACAGCTACACAGCTCTCTCTGTTCCCTGTCTCTGTTCTCTGCACATGCCCCTCTCTATTCTCTTTGTCTACTCTCGGGTCTCTCTCTGCTCCCTGTCTGTCTGCCTGTCTGCAGGTCCTCTTGTGTATCTCTATCCCTTCCCCCAAACAACGTCTTTTGTACCATATCTGTTGCATTTTTTAATTTCTCAGGACCTGCTGTGATAGGATAGCTTGGATTTCTTGGTGACATATTTTTTTGGTTGTTATTTATTATATTCCAATGATGGTGTTGAAAGAAAATTTTGAAATAGGCCCAAACTAATACAATAACAGGGCCCTGTGATTCCTTTTTCTAACCTAAATAGTTAAAAATGCCTGTCAGCAGGTTTGGGCCCAGTTAATTAGTTACAGAAAATATAGAGTTATAAGACCAAGGACGAAGGCCTGTTGAGCCTCCCAAGGACTTGGCCAGACACATAGATAAAACGTACACAAGGACATCCTTAGAAGAACAGAGAGATGTCCAAATGAGTAATGGGCCATCTGGTGTTCCTCCAGACCCTTTCCCCCTCCCCTTGAGGTCTTCTCAAGGTCCAAGAAACTGCAATTAACTAGATACTATGCTAACTTAGACTGGTACAGTCTGCTGATGTAAAACAACCAATCATGTGTACCCACGTAAAAATCTCCCAATTCCCCCACCCCTTGGCTATATAAGTCCTAATTCTTAGAGCCTCGAGGTCAGTCCCTCTATCCCCTATGTGAGATATGGACTGGCCCAGAGCTCTGATATTACACTGCCTCATGTGTTTACATCAAGTTGGTCTCTCGTGAGTTTTTTTTTGGGTGGGCGCCGTCCTGAGACTTGAGTGAGAATCCCCCTTTGAGTCCTTTCATTTTGGTTCCCTGACCGGGAAACTTGTCCAGGATTTGTGGGACCACCCAGAACTCACGAAGACCCCTTGGAGGTAGGTTTATGTCTGTGTGTGTCATGGTGTCTGAGTGTGCAGCTGCTGAATCTGTGTCTTGTTGTCTGAGTGCAGTACTACTGATTTTGTTTTCTGTGTTCTGATTTCTGGTTTTCTGGCAGCTGCGCTTCGAGACTGAGGAGTCTCAGCGCTAGCGGATGGTGTTCCCGTAAGCTGCACATCTAGTTTTCTAGCAGGTGCACTTTGAGACTGAGGAGTCTCAGCGCTAGTGGAAGGTGTACCCGCTAGCTGCATGTCTGGTTTTCTGGCAGCTGCGCTTTGAGACTGAGGAGTCTCAGCGTTGGCGGATGGTGTACCCGCAAGCTGCGAATCTGGGAGACGTCCCAGAAGACAAGGAGGGTCGGGCGTTTGGTTGGCTATTAAGTCCAGACGCGGATGAGTGTGTTTAAATATAATAGGGTCCTGTGTCTTTAAATTGTTTCTTTGTTTCTTCCGTCGCCGTTAGACTACATCCAAGATGGCGGCCGGCCTGGGAACTATATTTCCCAGCAGGCCGTGCCGCTCTGAAAACTAAAACCAAGATAGCGGCTCTGACAGTGTGACTAAGACAGACGTTTTTCTGACATTTTATGTCCTGACTGTGTAATTTAGTCTCTGTGCCGCCTGTGGCAGGGGTGAGCTGTCTGTATTGTTTGTTCTATATGTTCTTAGACTCTGACTGACGGGTTTTTTGTTATTGTTATTTTTATTTAGACTGAAACTACTGTGTAAAACATCCTGAGTTAAAAAGAGATAACATGACCACTGGCGGAAAAAGAGATAGAGCTGCTGGTGAGTGCTGCTACAGAACAGTGAGACAGACAGGTCCTGTTCCACAGCTTGTGGCCAAGAGAAAACTCTGTTCCTCTGATGTTAGCGGGGGCTACGGAGGAGGCAACATGCAACAGCTACCTAATTGGGTGTGCGTGGCTGTGCAGGGGACCCAAAGGTCGCTGCTATAACAAATTGGCAGCTTTCCACCTGCTGCCTATAAAGATAGGTAGAGCCCAGGTGATTAAAAAAAAACAAAAAACAAAAAACAAAACAAAACAAAACAAAAACAACAACCTGGCGGAGGAGAGAGACATCTTCCTTGAGCCATGCTGGACAAAACAGCCTCAACAAGATTATTCACCTGAGAGTTATAATTATTTTTAAAAAAATAGAAAAGAACTGGTTAGAACTGCTTACTTAATGTAGTTTAAAACTTACTTGTGAGACAGTCTTAATTTACACAAGAAAAACTGATAATTCGCCCTGCTCTGTGGCCAGGAGAAGGACACCAACAGAAAAAACCTTAAAAGAATTTACTGTTTTTATAAGCGGCTCTTGGAAGCGAGCCAACAGTTTTTGACTTTGGTAATAAGAAAGTTGATAGTGATTTTTTCCTAGTTTAATAAATAAAAGAATATATGAGACTTCCATCAAGATTTGGTTCAAAGATGAGAGTTCAGACAAGATAAAATGAAGAAATGGTGAGGACTTGTGCTCTTATATTAGATATAAAAATGTTTACTTTCTTGTTCTTGTATATCACTTCTAAAATAATGTTCTAATCAGAAATAACTCTTTAAAGGGTTTTTATAAAACTATGACCAAAGTTTCTATTTTGCCAAAAGTTAAATTCAAATAAGTGTCAGATATAACTCAAGTTGCCTTTTAAAAATTGTTAATACTGTGTGAACCTTCAACATCGTAATGGTCCTTACTGTGAAATGCCATAGATAAGACTATTCATTCTAATTTGGTTTCTTTCTTAGAGCTTCAGAGGTGAGCTCACATTACACCTATAGACAAGATACTGTTTGCAGACTGAACTAGGTTGTGGTCTCTAATGTGATGTGAACAACAGTCATACAGCCTCACAAATACATCATCTATACAGAGTTCTAAAAGACTATTTACTGCTTTTATAGGTGGTCAAAACAATAAATAAGATAAAAGCCTTTCTTTCCCAAGACCTTTATAGGTTCTGGTTTTCTGGAGTGCTTTTCAAGATGAAAGAGCGGAAAAAGATACTAGAAAAAAGAAACGTTCTCTCAGACATGGGGACCCCATCAATTGATCAGGTGGTGGTCTACAGCGGGTTACTTCTGACCAGATGCGACTGAGGTCTTCATGTGACAAAAGGTAAGGGACACCTGAAGGCCCATGCCAGATCCCATTGACAGGTCATAAGAGAGAGCCACATGAGAATAAACAGGGAGACTAGAGAGACTACAAGATAAATCATTAGAAGATTTAATATAAGTCTAGAAAAAAAAGAGAGAAGAGTAAAAAAATTTTAATATAAGTTGCTGAGAAAGTCTGCCATATCAGAGACGTGATAAAAGAGAGAGAGAGAGAGAGAGAGAGAGAGAGAGAGAGAGAGAGAAAAGAAAAAAGAGAAAAAAAGGCTGAAAATAAACAGAGAAAGTACACATTATAAATAAAAGAGCCAGCTGCGGAGACTAAGAGTGCCCTAACAAATACAAGCCAGGGTCAAGAAATCCCAGGCCTTGAAAAAACACCCTAAATGACAAAGATATTAACTCTGCGTGAAGACAGCGATTGAGATAGAAGGGGCTTGGAGCCACCAACTCTTGATAGACACAGGGTTCTCCTCCAAGCCAATAGACCAAAATATATTCATGGACTACCTGAAAAAAGATAGACCAAGAGATGGGCTGGGTATCCCATTCATTCATGGTCATCCTAGACTGTCCCTACCCTTTGTTGGGTCAAGACTTACTCCCCAGGATGGGGGACCAGATACACTTCCTACCCACAACTAACTGACAAGAACTCACAGATAAAAGAAAGGCTTCTCCTACTGACTCCGGCTGGGAGCTGAGACAACCTACTTTACAGACAGGAGCAGTTTTCTCCATGCTGGTCAGAGACAAGCCAGTGCTACTGTGATAGACACAAATGTCATCTGGGCTGACTCCCCACTCCTGAGATCGTCAGTCCAGAGAACAACCTTAGAACTTGGGGCTGACAAGAAAATCAACATCTACATGACAACAGATATGCTTTTGCCAAAACCCATATCCACAGGGCTATATACCAAGAGAGACTGTTCCTGGTGCTGTTGACCATCCGACCTCCATTAAAGTTCACCAGCACCTGTGCCTGATGCCTCTGAAGACCAGCCACACACCTGAACAACGCCCTCAAGCTCAAGATCACCAATGTTCTACAAGGCCAAAGAACAACAGGCCTTGACTCCTGAGATATCTCCACCCTAGAGACATAGAGATAATACAAACTTAGAGGGCGAGACTTAAGATATATATACTCAAAGTTAAATAACTCTTTTGGCCTACAATAAGATGACTCTAGAACCTAAAACAGATAATTTTAAGATTAAAATTATTCAGAAGAAAAAAGGGGGAAATGAAAGAATATATTAAAATAGGCTCAAACTAATAAAATAACAGGGCCCTGTGCTTCCTTTTCCTAACCTAAATAGTTAAAAATGCCTGTCAGCAGGTTTAGGCCCAATTAATTAGTTACAGAAAATATAGAGTTATAGGACCAAGGATGAGGGCCTGTTGAGCCTCCCAAGGACTTGGCCAGACACATAGATAAAAAAAATACAAAGACATCCTTAGAAGAACAGAGAGATGTCCAAATGAGTAATGGGCCATCTGGTGTTCCTCCAGACCCTTTCCCCCTCCCCTTGAGGTCTTCTCAAGGTCCAAGAAACTGCAATTAACTAGATACTATGCTAACTTAGACTGGTACAGTCTGCTGATGTAAAACAACCAATCGTGTATATCCACATAAAAATCTCCCAATTCCCCCACCCCTTGACTATATAAGTCCTAATTCTTAGAGCCTCGAGGTCAGTCCCTCTATCCCCTATGTGAGATATGGAGATATGGACTGGCCCAGAGCTCTGATATTACACTGCCTCATGTGTTTACATCAAGTTGGTCTCTCGTGAGTTTTTTGGGTGGGCACCGTCCTGAGACTTGAGTGAGAATCCCCCTTTGAGTCCTTTCATTTTGGTTCCCTGACCGGGAAGCTTGTCCAGGATTTGTGGGACCACCCAGAACTCACGAAGACCCCTTGGAGGTGGGTTTATGTCTGTGTGTGTGTGTGTCTTGGTGTCTGAGTGTGCAGCTGCGGAATCTGTGTCTTGTTGTCTGAGTGCAGTACTACTGATTTTGTTTTCTGTGTTCTGATTTCTGGTTTTCTAGCAGGTGCGCTTCGAGCCTGAGGAGTCTCAGCGCTAGCGGATGGTGTCCCCGCAAGCTGCACATCTGGTTTTCTGACTGGTGCGCTTTCAGACTGAGGAGTCTCAGCGCAGGCGGATGGTGTTCCCGCAAGCTGCAAATCTGGGAGACGTCCCAGAAGACAAGGAGGGTCGGGATTGCATCCTGACTGCCCATTCTCTGAATGAAGGATACGGGGTTCTCCTACTATAGGGGAAGGTACGATGACCTACCCCATCGGAACTGGCGTTTGGTTGGCTGTTAAGTCCAGACGCGGATGAGTGTGTTTAAATGTAATAGGGTCCTGTGTCTTTAAATTTGTTTCTGTGTTTCTTCCATCGCCGTTAGACTACATCCAAGATGGTGGCCAGCCTGGGATCTACATTTCCCAGCAGGCCGTGCCGCTCTAAAACGTTTTTCTGACAGTCTTTTTATGTCCTGACTGTACAATTTAGTCTCTGTGCTGCCCGTGGCAGTGGTGAGCTGTCTGTGTTGTTTGTTCTCTGTGTTCTTAGACTCTGACTGATGTTTTTTGTTGTTGTTTTTGTTTGGACTAAAACTACTGTGTAAAACATCCTGAGTTAAAAAGAGATAACATGACCACCCACCGGCAGAAAAAGAGATAGAGCCGCCAGTGAGTGCTGCAACAGAGCAGTGAGGCAGGCAGGTCCTGTACAGAGGAGGCAGCATGCAACAACTCCCTAACTGGGTGTGTGTGGCTGTGCAGGGGACCCCAAGGTTGCTGCTGTAACAAATTGGCAGCTTTCCACCTGCTGCCTACAAAGATAGGTAGAGCCCAGGTCCAGAGAACATCCTCCCTACAATTTAAGCCTCATATGTAAACACTTTTCAACTTTTCATCTTGGTCAGAGAGGTTGATGGAGAAAGAATCTATGCCCTCCTGAATAACAACACTTAACATTCACTTTGCATAAAACATCAATAAATCCAACATTACAGTCACCTACTTTTTTTTTTTTACCACTAACTAGTTAAACAATCTACTAAAATATTCCCTTCATCATCTGACCTAAAATGGCTCCTAAACCATGTCATGCTAGCCACTCAAGCAAACACACACACAGTATAACACATTCGCCATACAAATGCATCCCCCAAGAAGTTCATTAAAAGAACACATTGTAAGGGGCTGATTATTGTTGTAACAAATTTAATACATGAGGCTAAAATATAATACAGCAAGGGGGTATTACTGCAGCCCCATGCCAAGATGTGCTCTTGAGAAATTACTACATGAGAGAGGTCAGGTATAAGGGTGTTTATTGGGAGAAGGGAGAGGGGTGAGGCCTGCAGACTGGGTAAAGGCAGACAGACAAGAGAAGGGAGTGGGGGCAGAGGACAAAAACACTGGCATTCGTAAGGCAACACTGTGCCATACAACACCATGATTACTAAATGTTGTCATGTCTCAAGCTTCAGGCTTAGGGACTAACTAGTAAGCCAGTTAAGTCATTGTTAGATCCAAAGAGGCACAAAGTCAAATTTTTCTAGCTACAGGTTAGGCTATCACTGCATTATCATTCATAAATACAATATTCACATATAGCTTTCTATAATTATCTAAGTTTATATCAAAGTTTATTATATGAAGCCTTACATACATATCAAAGTCAAATTGGCTTTGGTAAGGTTTATGAGAATCTTTAAAACATATTTTATCAACACACATGACTCTTAATTTTTTAAATGACCTTTGATTTGGTTTCTCTTTCCAACATTTGTATTAATGACATCATATATATATGAAAGATAGGTAAAGATACACAGACATTTTCAGCTAAGTCACAGGAGTGAGAAAGACAATTTATATGTTTTAGGTGGCATATGTAAAAGGCCTTGAGAATAAATTACTAATTCTGCGGACAGAAGAGTTTTGCTTCTAAACTTGCTCTAGGCATGTGCAAGGGTGTTCAGTGGTGTCCTCATTATGAAGTCCAGAATTTCCATGCTTCTCTTAAATTCTCCTTAAGTAGCTTATTTGCCAGTCCTAAAGATTTCATCCCTTAAGAGTCAAAGGAATTCCTATTACAAAATTACTGGTTCAAAATTCCGAATCTATACACCTCCTTTTAAAAGCAAATGACTTGAGAATTCTATGAATGTGTATATCACAGTCATTAAATGTAACTATATGCAGTCAAATGAATGAGAATGTCCCCACAGACTCAGATATTTGGACACTTGTCATCTGGTGGTGCTATTTGGAAGGGATTAACAGGTATGGCCTTGCTGGAGGAAGTAAGTCCCAGGAGGTGAGCTTTGAGAGGTTGAAGACTGTTGTCATATCCAGTCTGTATGCAGCTTAGAACACACAACACCAGACCAAACAGTTCCAAGGGGGAGAGTTTATTCAGGAGATAGGGCAAACACGGGGTGGGGGGGTGGGGGAAGAGAAATAGAAGAAGATGGAAGAAGAGAGCGAGGTCAGGGGGTTCCACCTGTTTTATATGGATGGTGACATATCCTCTCCCAGGTAAAGGTGAGGTAGCCAGGTGGATTCTGGGAATGTATGGCAGTTGCCTTAGCAACAATGTGGGGGTTGCCTAGATGTGATGTCACTGGGTTCCGGAGCCTGATACCAACAACCTCACATTAGTTAATATGTGAAGTGGACTGAAGTAACCCTGGCAAGAAGCAACTGGCTAGAGCAACTGTATTCCACTATGACAACACTTTTGTTTACTCTACAGTCAATTTACAAATACAACTGTGACACACACACACAAAAACTATACAAATAAGAGCCACCTAAGAACAAAATTAGTGGGTAGAGAACTTTAGCCTTTTCAATAACCGTGCTATGTTCAAGGAGATAAAGCAAAGGATAAAAGTTAACTTATAAGTCTTTAGCCTCAAAACAAATTACAAATCTGTTTTAAGTTCAAGCCAACAGAGGCTAGCTAGCAATGGAAACAGAGCTTATCTCAAACACACCAATAACCAAAATAAGTAAGTGCAAGGGCCTCTGAGTGATGTTTAATCAATCCAATTACTGTAATCATATCCAGATGTAAAGTGCTACCTTACCTTCACTTAGAGTTACAAGAAAAATTTGTTAGCTAAAACAAATATACAATGAGTTAATTGGTGTGCACATTTAGTCATATGACATAACTCATGTGACACAAATTCAGAGAAAGCAATCTGTGGCTACTCAAGGATAAGGTGAGATAAGCTTGGTTTAAGACCACTCCTATCTCTCTTCTCAGGACCTTTTCCCTTACTTTTTTTTTTTTTTTTTTTTTTTTTCGAGACAGGGTTTCTCTGTGTCGCCCTGGCTGTCCTGGAACTCACTCTGTAGACCAGGCTGGCCTTGAACTCAGAAATCCACCTGCCTCTGCCTCCCAAGTTCTGGGATTAAAGGCATGCGCCACCACTGCCCAGCCTTTTCCCTTACCTTAACCATCAGTTTTCTACTTAGTTACTTATAACTGAGGACATTAAGTACAGTGGAATCCAGGTTCATCTGTATTTAAAGGAGTTTCTCCAGAAGAAATACAATGGGACATTCTTTTAAATGAAGAGAGCTAGTGAAACTGGGATATCATATGCAAAGAAAGGTGGACCATTAGCTTACACTATATATAAATAGTAATTCAAAATTGATTTTTAAATGGACTTAAACATAAAACCAAAACTATTGAGCTCTAGAAAGAAAAAAATAGGTGACTATTTGGCAGTGGACTTGGCAATATTTCTTGGATATGGTATGAAAAGCACAAGAACAAAAAAAAAAAAAATAGATAAACTAGAAAATATTCAGATTTAATACTGTGGAAGCAGAAGGGGTCCATGACAGATATCAACTGGAACAAAGGAGTAGGAGCTGGAGGGAGGCATGAACAAATGATAGATATGCATGAAAATTCTGTGATAAATCCCATGAGTTTGTATGCTAACTAAAACTCATAATTAAACTTCTGGGGAAAAAAATAAAATACTGCAGCTGAAGAGATGATTCAGCACTTAAGAACATTTGCTTCTCTTGCACAGGACCAAAGCTTAGTATCCAGCACCCACAAGGAAGCTTGGAACCTTCTGTAACTCCAGTTTCAGGACATCCATCATTTTCTGCCCTCTACATGCATGCTGTAAATATACATTTATGTAGACAAATACTCATATTCTGAATATCATAATTATCACTACTCAAATCACCCTGCTGGTGGCAACAGCACACAATCCTTACCACCCACCAAAATGCTCTGGATTCACAAATGAAACACACACACACACACACACACACACACACACACACACACACACACACAGCCTTCTATTTAATATACTTTAAACAGCACAATGTCTGGGTACACTGAACCAGTCCTTTGTTTCACCTGGATCCTGTCACAAAGCAGGCTCAGCAGGCAGTCTGTTCTTCTAGGTTCTGGTAGGAAGCTCCAAGTGTAAACAAAGAGGCTGACTTCACCTAGGTGTTAAGGTCCTGTGTGGCATGCAAGGTCTGTTCAGTCTGCTCAAGGCTGGGGAGGGCACAATGAAATATTATTTAGACTTAGGAAATTTAATAAGTGCAACAACATAATTATGAAAATTTGCTAAGAAAAAGCGCCAGATACTTCAAGTACTAAAGAGAGACTGAAAATTGGACACTGTGTTTGGGGACTGGGAGTAGTAACAGAAGCATCTTAGGTCAAGATGAAAGGGATCTACTGATGAATGGTGGTAATGTCTGTTGCACACTATAGTAATGTTACTGAACATACCATGTAAAAAATGGTTTGGACCAGAGATGAATGAGAAGCCAAGAGCACTAGCTTCTCTTTCAGAGGACTGTGGTGGGCTCTGTTGCCAGCACCCACATGGCGATTTGCAACTCCAATACCAGAAGTACCCAATGCTGTCTTCTAGCATCTGTGGTTACCAAGCACGAATGTGGTCCAGGGACATACAAGCAAGCAAAACACCTTTACACATAAAACTTAAAAAAAAAATCAAAGTGTGTTCATATTTGCATTTTAAGCACTTTATTGCTTTACCACAGTTTTAAATACTGTATTCAATGGCTGAAAATGAAAAGCATGAATCAGAGACTGGCCAATAAGAGACTAGGGAGCACAAAGCTAGGCAAAGTCATCCTTTCCATGAAATGTATGCAATAGGGCCTATTACTTTTTTTTTTTTTTCTTGGGATCAGGGACAATAAGAGACAAAACATAAAAGCAGTTTACAAAGATCATATTCAACACCTAGTTATGGTTAAATAAATGGAGCACAAATCCACAGGCCTAAGAGAATTTTGAGACTGCCTGGACTGTTATTTTGCCCATAAAAGGTAAATGTAAACATAATGTTTTTGTACACTGTGTAGTGTTTACCCTTGGGTTACTCAAATGCTGATTTCTCTGCCTTCCCATCTTGTTTCAGTCTAGATGGCAGGACTGTAATGTTTTATACCAAGAATCTCCTGTCCCAGGTTTGTGTAAACAATTTTTGATGTGTTTATAAAAAGATAAGAAGATAAAGAGAGTATGTTCTGTGAAGGTGTAAAGAGGTAGGGGGAAGAGGATGTCTCAGCGGGCCCATTTGGAGACATCTCTTCCCCTGAGGGACCAGCCACACACTGTACCACTATAGTACAAAACAGAGTTTATTCAGGGCATGGGGAGGGGAGCCAGGAGTGTAGTAGAGGCAGAGAGAGAGAGAGAGAGAGAGAGAGAGAGAGAGAGAGAGAGGATTAGAGGCCAGCTATGAGCACGTGGGAGAGGGGGGACAGAAAAGGAAAGGGGTGAGGAGACAGAGAGAGCAAGAGGCAAGAGATCAAGAGAGAGAGGAGGGGGGACAAGCAGCCCCTTTTATGGTGGGCCAGGCCTACCTGGCTGTTGCCAGGTAACTGTGGGGAGGAGCATGCCTGGCTGTTGCCAGGTAACTGTGGAGGTGGAGTTTAGACAGAATACTAACAACCCCAACACAGAAATTACATTAACTGTTTTACAAATGGGTGCTTTCCACCAAGAAATTTAGCATCTGTCTGTAGTAGACACATTAGTAGTCATATTTTTAATAGAACTAAGAAAGAAAATAGGCCCTAAATACAAGGTCCACCTAGACTAATTCCAACTATTCCATGTGCCTGAAAAGTAAAGACACAAAGACAGAGAATCAGCTTGGTCCTGTCACTGACCTTAAAAATCAGTCAGCTAAGTCTAAGTCTGATTTCATTAAAGGACAGAGTTAAACCTGACCAAGTCTACAGTCTACTATCATTCTATACATTCATTTATCTAAACAAAACAACAACAGAAAATCCTTCACTAGCTCTTCTATTTACAGTATTGAGTGATCTTTAAGAAAACCAAGGTTCATGTCCAGTACCTTTATGCAGATTTGTAACCACCTGTAACTGCAGTTCTATGGGATCAGATACCCACTTGTGACCTCCACAGGCACTAGTGACACATGTGCTACAGACAAACATGCAGGCAAAATACTCATACATATAAAATTAAAATAATTTTGAAACTCCCTTAACAGATTTATACAATTCTAATGTATACATAAAAATAAAAAAAAAAGCTTTTAAGACAATAAATGTATTATGAAACTTCTATGCTTTTCCAAAAGAGAGAGAGAGAGAGAGAGAGAGAGAGAGAGAGAGAGAGAGAGGAGAGAGAGAGAGAGAGAGAGAGAGAGAGAGAGAGAGAGAGAGAGAGAGAGAGAGCACTGTCTGTCCAGGACACATGGCTGTTCATTAAAAACTTTATCGAAGGAGAGGTCTGGCTGTTGTGTTGGGATGGCAGCTCACATCAGGATATATCACACCAGGCCAAAGCAGTTTCCCATGGTAGAGGTTTTATTAGGGAAGAACAGAGACAAAGAGAAGACAGAGAAAAGACAAGGGTAAGAAGGTGGGGAAAGGTTTGCCTTTTATCTAGGCTGTGATGTAGGCAGTTCCCAGGCTGAGTGTGAGGACTGGGCTCCAAGAAGGTATGCAGGGTTATCATGGCAACAGATGTCACCTATGTGTGACATTCCTGAGTTTGGAGCCATTTTGCCACACTGGCCTTTGGAATTACTTAGAAAATATTCTACACATCCTTAGAATTTGCTATTACAAATTCTTTTGATGGGGACATGGGTGTGTCAAGTCATATTGCATTAATAATATGATCTGTGGCACTAACTTCAGGCCATGTATTTACAACCTCCTGAAGGCCTACAAAATAATGGTCAACCATGCTAGATGTCATTTTATCTAAAGCGTTCCAATCTAATAAATACTCTAAATAATAAAGCTTCCTGGAGTCCTGCATAAAACTGTCAAAACTCTACTCTGAAAGAATAAACAAAGTTTCCCTATAGAGCTCTTCTATGTGCCACATGAACGTATCTCTTCCCTTGGGTAATTTTCATCTGTGCGCTCTCACTATAATAAATCCAAGTATAGCTAGGCGGTGGTGGTGGTTTTTCTTCTGTGGTTTTTCTTCACTTTGCCATTGATGAAGATGTGCTGGCTACCAATACTGCTGAACTGTGTTTCCCTTATGAGTCTGTCTTTTCTTTAGGGTTTATTCATACCTATCATCTTTTGAAAGAAAGCTGCAGTTTTCCTGAGCCCAGCATGAAGCTCGTTTCCTAAAATCCCTCTTTAATGTTAATGGTGTTAGCATTCTGTCTAAAATTCTACCTCACAGTTATCTGGTGACAGCCAGGTATGCTCCTCCCCATAGTTACCTCTCTTTAAAGAGAAATGGAATATGTTCTATGGGTGTGTGGGAACATGTAGGGGAAGGGAATGCCTCAGCAGGCTCATGCCTCCTGCTAAGATATTTCTTCCCCGGAGGAAACATGCCTCATGCTGAGACAGCTCTTCCCCATGAAAAACCTGCCACAAGACAGTATAGTATAGAATATAGTTTATTCAGGACATACAGAGGAGAGTTAAGAGGGTAGAAGAGGCAGAGAAAGGCAGAGAGAGGCAGAGAGTAGAGAAGTAGAGGCCGGCCATGAGCATGTAAAGAGAGAGGGGGGAAGGGAAGAGACCAAGAGGGCAAGAGAAAGAGAGAGCAAGAGAGCAAGAGATCAAAAGAGAGAGGAAGAACCAACCAGCCACCTTTACAGTAGGTCAGGCCTACCCGACTGTTGCAAGGTAACTATGGGTTGGAGCATATCTAGTTGTTTTCAGGTAACTATGAAGTGGAGTTTAAACAGAATGCTATTTCTTAGCCTGGGCATCCTGTCTTTTGTGGGTCAGATTGATACCTCCACTGCACCTTGAGTAATGGGCTATGGAAGCTATTCACCTTGATTACAGGAAGAAGAAGGCAAGTGCTGTGAGGAAAACTCATGCAAGGTCTGAAGTCAGGTCCTGTTAAGTGTAGGATCAGTGCTCTCAGAGAGAAATATCAGGCAGCTGAACAGCCAGAGCTGGAATGGTGGGTTCTCCCCGAGGGCTAGGTGGGGTGAGATTCCTTTTGAAGGATATGCACACATGCTACTGGAGTACAAAAAACTTCTAAGACCTTTGGAAAAGATCTCCCCCTGCACCAGAAGCACACTTTAACCTTGAGGAGTGGTAAGACTCACTGGCCAATCAAGGCTTCCAAGCAGACCTGCCAATCAGACAAGGAGGTGGATTCTTCCAGGTGCTATTCTGCAAGTTAACTGTTTTTGTGTAGTCTTAAGTGGCTCTCTGTGTCCTGCTCTGAGCTCTGCTGTAGAATGCTGTGTGGAGACCTCAGGGAAGCTCTGAAATTGAGTCATGGTGAGTACAGAATCACTGCCCACAATGGGTAGGGGCAGGCGGCTGAGCTGTGCAAGCTGGAGTGCTAGGTCCAATGTGGAGCTGGATGGGACGCATCAGCCAGATGTGACCACCTGGGAGGTCCCTGTTGATGCTTCTCACTAGTTAGATCAGGCAGTGACCTCTGAGTAATGTCACTATCGTGGCTGATTCTGAATCTGCCCAAAACATTTGGACATGTTGCTTTCTTGTAGAAACATGTATGATTTCTTTGACTCTGCAGCACATGTGTCCAAACACATGTGTCTTTTATAGAATACATTAAGAAGACAGGTATAAACCTAATAGATCTGCTTTCATACATTACTTGTTTACGTTTTGTTTAGTTTTTGTTAATTTTTTCCGTTATAGTTTTTTATATTGCTTTACTTTTTACGTTTAGTGTTTATTATGTGTTAAAGGGACTTTTTTTTCCTCCAATCTTTTGGGTGATTTGGATGCTTCTTGTACATTAACAGGCATCTTCTTTGGTTTAGGAAAATTTTCCTTTATGATTTCATTGAAAATATTTTCTAGACCTTTGAGCTAATACTCTTTTTGTTTTGTTTTGTTTTTGGTTTCTCTGTGTAGCTCTGGCTGTCCTGGAACTCACTCTGTAAACCAGGCTGGCCTCTAACTCAGAAATCCGCTTGCCTCTGCCTCCCAAGTGCTGGGATTAAAGGTGTGCACCACCCCACCCGGCTACTCTTCTTTCTCTATTCCAGTAATCTGTAGTTTTTCCCTTCTCATATGTTGCAGAATTCCGGGTTGTTTATGGCCAGGAAACATTTAGAATCCACCTTTTTTGATAATGTATTCATTTTGTCATATTCATCTTTAATGTCTGAGATTCTCTCTTCCTGTTCCCTGGGTAAACCTTGCCTCTGTAATTATCAGTGTACAGGTTATTTCAATGCTCTGCTCTCAGGAATTTAGCAACTGCTTAAGTTATTCCCTGCTTCCATCACCTGCTGCTTTTGTCAGGTGTGCTTTATACACGGACCACCAGCTACAGCAGCTCTCTCTGTTTCTTGTCTCTGTTTTCTGCACCTGCTCCCTCTCTACTCTCAGGTCTCTCTGCTCCCTGTCTGTCTACCTGTCTGCAGGTCCTTTTGTGTATCTCTATTCCTTCCCCCAAACAACCTCTTTTGTACCATATCTGTTGCATTTTTTTAATTTCTCAGAACCTGCTGTGATAGGATATCTTGGATTTCTTGTTGACATATTTTCCTGATTGTTATTTATTATATTCCAATGGTGGTGTCTAGTCCTCTGGATTTGAAGTGATTATTGATTTGGATACTGATTTTGGATTTGTCTTGTTTGGGTGGGAGTTTTGTTCCTGGGTTACTGTTTTATGTATGGATTTGCAGAGAGCTTTGGCTGAGTGCTGCCTCTTTTACTGGCCTGTTTATTTGTTATGTTCAAGAGGGAATGCTTGCCAATGTTGAAAGCTGGGAGAAGAGGTGGACAGGAAGAGATGTACTTAGTAATCTACAAGGAGACTTTGTCATTAGCGAGGTTAAGCTGCTTCTGTTGTTTATTCCAGTAAAATTGTGAAAATTGCATTCAGGATAAGAAATATTGTGGTAGATCTATAGAAAGTTTACCTTGTGTCCTTTCAGGCATGACATGTGGGTGAACACAAACTGTCTGCCCAAGTGGGGATTATGACACAGGAATGAGGCAGGAAAGGAAAAGCAAGTGGGGATGGTCTGCAATATCTTTAGGAGGCATGCACAGTTTTTGAGATTGCACTTGAGCAGACATCCTATGACAAAACTCACTTATCAACATCCACTCAAGGTACAACAGCAGGGTTTAGCTACATATAGATAAATACAGTAAGTACAGTATTTGTTGTAAGTACAGTAAATACTCGGCACCCCTAGACTGTGTCTCTCAGTTTGGACCTGATGTGAGATTGACTGGGGACAATCCTTGTTAATGAGCTCATAGTACAGACCTTTGTGTATTTGCATTGCAATAGGTTCTTGTTGGTCTTTGGGGTCCCAGTGACTTGGGCACAACATCTTGGTGCATGGACTGGAACCCTGAAACCCTCAGGAATCCCAACTGAAGGCTGATGTGTCATTGTTGTTCTTAGTGTCAGAGTGGTTTATCTGTCAGATTTGTGTTTGTGTGCCTTGGGTTTTAAACTTTTCTTGATTATTTGCAAAGGGAGATGACTAAAGTGAGTTTGGAAGCACAGTATAGTGGATGCACTGGAGAGTTGAAGCCACAAAGGGCTTGGAAGATGTTTCAGAGCCTGGTGTAGGGGATGGTGTGTTCATGGTCTTAATTTCTGGGAAGGTTAGAGCAGACTTAGAACCCTGCTACAGGGCTCACAGCTCCCTTCCTATCTTCTTTTTCTCCTCTGTCCAAGTGGAGGAATCTGCTGGGTAGCCCTTGTGGCTGTCTATTTTGTGTGTGGGGCATTTTGTTATTCTCTCACTGAGGAAATGAGACAGACTCCATCCTAATGGATTTAGTTACTAGCCCCACACCTTCTTAACAACCTAGACCCATTGACTAGTCCATGACAGAGAACTCTTCGAGACAGCATCCAGGGCAGAATCAGGCTTTGCCTACCTTATTTTACAGGGTAGAAAGATGAAGACCTCATTTTCCACCTCCTGAACTACCCTTTGCCCAGTTCCTATGTGACTCTGTAGTTTTGAACTTGGAGCTGTCGTAAGATGCAAGGTCATCATTCTTCATAGATTCTCACAAAAGTTAGCACATCTTCCTTGGACCAGAGGTCTTGTCTTTTGTTGGTGGCCATTTTCAGTTGTGTGTTACAATCTGCTTTTCCGTCCACCTTCCAGCTGTTTTAGCTCCTCTTCTGTAGCACTGTCCTGGGAAACCCAGGGTTAAAGAAACTCACCCCAGGTCAGCACAGCCTCTGAGCTCCCCATTCCAGTGTATCCTTCCCTGCTCTGAGCCAGGTGCCCTCCCTATTTTGTCCTTGCTCAGCCACAAGTCCAACTCCCTCTTGTGGTGGCAGGGGCTCCTGTAATTGATATTGGTTTTGTGTTGAAACAACTTCCTCATTTATTCTTGTGTCTGTGTCATAGTTGTCTTAAGTTCTCATCATTTCAGCCCCAATTGAGGGTGTGCCCTCATCAGAATGGCTGGTTGCTATGTCTGTGAGAGATAGTGTTAATGATTGATTAGGAAGGCTCTTCCACTGAGTGTTGCAATATCCCTAATCAAGTAGGCCAGTGGTGGATGAGAGAGCTAGCTGAAAATGAGACAGTGAGCAAGCAAGAGGGCAAGCCAGGAGACAGTGTTTGTCCATGTTTTTTTGCCTTCAGTTTCTAATCTAAGCTCCGATAATGATGGACTCTGATCTGACAGAATCATGGACAACAACCACTTATTACCTGAGATAGTCTT
>NC_047659.1:149162978-149169574 GCF_011762505.2 Arvicanthis niloticus
TTAGGGTTAGGGTTAGGGTTAGGGTTAGGGTTAGGGTTAGGGTTAGGGTTAGGGTTAGGGTTAGGGTTAGGGTTAGGGTTAGGGTTAGGGTTAGGGTTAGGGTTAGGGTTAGGGTTAGGGTTAGGGTTAGGGTTAGGGTTAGGGTTAGGGTTAGGGTTAGGGTTAGGGTTAGGGTTAGGGTTAGGGTTAGGGTTAGGGTTAGGGTTAGGGTTAGGGTTAGGGTTAGGGTTAGGGTTAGGGTTAGGGTTAGGGTTAGGGTTAGGGTTAGGGTTAGGGTTAGGGTTAGGGTTAGGGTTAGGGTTAGGGTTAGGGTTAGGGTTAGGGTTAGGGTTAGGGTTAGGGTTAGGGTTAGGGTTAGGGTTAGGGTTAGGGTTAGGGTTAGGGTTAGGGTTAGGGTTAGGGTTAGGGTTAGGGTTAGGGTTAGGGTTAGGGTTAGGGTTAGGGTTAGGGTTAGGGTTAGGGTTAGGGTTAGGGTTAGGGTTAGGGTTAGGGTTAGGGTTAGGGTTAGGGTTAGGGTTAGGGTTAGGGTTAGGGTTAGGGTTAGGGTTAGGGTTAGGGTTAGGGTTAGGGTTAGGGTTAGGGTTAGGGTTAGGGTTAGGGTTAGGGTTAGGGTTAGGGTTAGGGTTAGGGTTAGGGTTAGGGTTAGGGTTAGGGTTAGGGTTAGGGTTAGGGTTAGGGTTAGGGTTAGGGTTAGGGTTAGGGTTAGGGTTAGGGTTAGGGTTAGGGTTAGGGTTAGGGTTAGGGTTAGGGTTAGGGTTAGGGTTAGGGTTAGGGTTAGGGTTAGGGTTAGGGTTAGGGTTAGGGTTAGGGTTAGGGTTAGGGTTAGGGTTAGGGTTAGGGTTAGGGTTAGGGTTAGGGTTAGGGTTAGGGTTAGGGTTAGGGTTAGGGTTAGGGTTAGGGTTAGGGTTAGGGTTAGGGTTAGGGTTAGGGTTAGGGTTAGGGTTAGGGTTAGGGTTAGGGTTAGGGTTAGGGTTAGGGTTAGGGTTAGGGTTAGGGTTAGGGTTAGGGTTAGGGTTAGGGTTAGGGTTAGGGTTAGGGTTAGGGTTAGGGTTAGGGTTAGGGTTAGGGTTAGGGTTAGGGTTAGGGTTAGGGTTAGGGTTAGGGTTAGGGTTAGGGTTAGGGTTAGGGTTAGGGTTAGGGTTAGGGTTAGGGTTAGGGTTAGGGTTAGGGTTAGGGTTAGGGTTAGGGTTAGGGTTAGGGTTAGGGTTAGGGTTAGGGTTAGGGTTAGGGTTAGGGTTAGGGTTAGGGTTAGGGTTAGGGTTAGGGTTAGGGTTAGGGTTAGGGTTAGGGTTAGGGTTAGGGTTAGGGTTAGGGTTAGGGTTAGGGTTAGGGTTAGGGTTAGGGTTAGGGTTAGGGTTAGGGTTAGGGTTAGGGTTAGGGTTAGGGTTAGGGTTAGGGTTAGGGTTAGGGTTAGGGTTAGGGTTAGGGTTAGGGTTAGGGTTAGGGTTAGGGTTAGGGTTAGGGTTAGGGTTAGGGTTAGGGTTAGGGTTAGGGTTAGGGTTAGGGTTAGGGTTAGGGTTAGGGTTAGGGTTAGGGTTAGGGTTAGGGTTAGGGTTAGGGTTAGGGTTAGGGTTAGGGTTAGGGTTAGGGTTAGGGTTAGGGTTAGGGTTAGGGTTAGGGTTAGGGTTAGGGTTAGGGTTAGGGTTAGGGTTAGGGTTAGGGTTAGGGTTAGGGTTAGGGTTAGGGTTAGGGTTAGGGTTAGGGTTAGGGTTAGGGTTAGGGTTAGGGTTAGGGTTAGGGTTAGGGTTAGGGTTAGGGTTAGGGTTAGGGTTAGGGTTAGGGTTAGGGTTAGGGTTAGGGTTAGGGTTAGGGTTAGGGTTAGGGTTAGGGTTAGGGTTAGGGTTAGGGTTAGGGTTAGGGTTAGGGTTAGGGTTAGGGTTAGGGTTAGGGTTAGGGTTAGGGTTAGGGTTAGGGTTAGGGTTAGGGTTAGGGTTAGGGTTAGGGTTAGGGTTAGGGTTAGGGTTAGGGTTAGGGTTAGGGTTAGGGTTAGGGTTAGGGTTAGGGTTAGGGTTAGGGTTAGGGTTAGGGTTAGGGTTAGGGTTAGGGTTAGGGTTAGGGTTAGGGTTAGGGTTAGGGTTAGGGTTAGGGTTAGGGTTAGGGTTAGGGTTAGGGTTAGGGTTAGGGTTAGGGTTAGGGTTAGGGTTAGGGTTAGGGTTAGGGTTAGGGTTAGGGTTAGGGTTAGGGTTAGGGTTAGGGTTAGGGTTAGGGTTAGGGTTAGGGTTAGGGTTAGGGTTAGGGTTAGGGTTAGGGTTAGGGTTAGGGTTAGGGTTAGGGTTAGGGTTAGGGTTAGGGTTAGGGTTAGGGTTAGGGTTAGGGTTAGGGTTAGGGTTAGGGTTAGGGTTAGGGTTAGGGTTAGGGTTAGGGTTAGGGTTAGGGTTAGGGTTAGGGTTAGGGTTAGGGTTAGGGTTAGGGTTAGGGTTAGGGTTAGGGTTAGGGTTAGGGTTAGGGTTAGGGTTAGGGTTAGGGTTAGGGTTAGGGTTAGGGTTAGGGTTAGGGTTAGGGTTAGGGTTAGGGTTAGGGTTAGGGTTAGGGTTAGGGTTAGGGTTAGGGTTAGGGTTAGGGTTAGGGTTAGGGTTAGGGTTAGGGTTAGGGTTAGGGTTAGGGTTAGGGTTAGGGTTAGGGTTAGGGTTAGGGTTAGGGTTAGGGTTAGGGTTAGGGTTAGGGTTAGGGTTAGGGTTAGGGTTAGGGTTAGGGTTAGGGTTAGGGTTAGGGTTAGGGTTAGGGTTAGGGTTAGGGTTAGGGTTAGGGTTAGGGTTAGGGTTAGGGTTAGGGTTAGGGTTAGGGTTAGGGTTAGGGTTAGGGTTAGGGTTAGGGTTAGGGTTAGGGTTAGGGTTAGGGTTAGGGTTAGGGTTAGGGTTAGGGTTAGGGTTAGGGTTAGGGTTAGGGTTAGGGTTAGGGTTAGGGTTAGGGTTAGGGTTAGGGTTAGGGTTAGGGTTAGGGTTAGGGTTAGGGTTAGGGTTAGGGTTAGGGTTAGGGTTAGGGTTAGGGTTAGGGTTAGGGTTAGGGTTAGGGTTAGGGTTAGGGTTAGGGTTAGGGTTAGGGTTAGGGTTAGGGTTAGGGTTAGGGTTAGGGTTAGGGTTAGGGTTAGGGTTAGGGTTAGGGTTAGGGTTAGGGTTAGGGTTAGGGTTAGGGTTAGGGTTAGGGTTAGGGTTAGGGTTAGGGTTAGGGTTAGGGTTAGGGTTAGGGTTAGGGTTAGGGTTAGGGTTAGGGTTAGGGTTAGGGTTAGGGTTAGGGTTAGGGTTAGGGTTAGGGTTAGGGTTAGGGTTAGGGTTAGGGTTAGGGTTAGGGTTAGGGTTAGGGTTAGGGTTAGGGTTAGGGTTAGGGTTAGGGTTAGGGTTAGGGTTAGGGTTAGGGTTAGGGTTAGGGTTAGGGTTAGGGTTAGGGTTAGGGTTAGGGTTAGGGTTAGGGTTAGGGTTAGGGTTAGGGTTAGGGTTAGGGTTAGGGTTAGGGTTAGGGTTAGGGTTAGGGTTAGGGTTAGGGTTAGGGTTAGGGTTAGGGTTAGGGTTAGGGTTAGGGTTAGGGTTAGGGTTAGGGTTAGGGTTAGGGTTAGGGTTAGGGTTAGGGTTAGGGTTAGGGTTAGGGTTAGGGTTAGGGTTAGGGTTAGGGTTAGGGTTAGGGTTAGGGTTAGGGTTAGGGTTAGGGTTAGGGTTAGGGTTAGGGTTAGGGTTAGGGTTAGGGTTAGGGTTAGGGTTAGGGTTAGGGTTAGGGTTAGGGTTAGGGTTAGGGTTAGGGTTAGGGTTAGGGTTAGGGTTAGGGTTAGGGTTAGGGTTAGGGTTAGGGTTAGGGTTAGGGTTAGGGTTAGGGTTAGGGTTAGGGTTAGGGTTAGGGTTAGGGTTAGGGTTAGGGTTAGGGTTAGGGTTAGGGTTAGGGTTAGGGTTAGGGTTAGGGTTAGGGTTAGGGTTAGGGTTAGGGTTAGGGTTAGGGTTAGGGTTAGGGTTAGGGTTAGGGTTAGGGTTAGGGTTAGGGTTAGGGTTAGGGTTAGGGTTAGGGTTAGGGTTAGGGTTAGGGTTAGGGTTAGGGTTAGGGTTAGGGTTAGGGTTAGGGTTAGGGTTAGGGTTAGGGTTAGGGTTAGGGTTAGGGTTAGGGTTAGGGTTAGGGTTAGGGTTAGGGTTAGGGTTAGGGTTAGGGTTAGGGTTAGGGTTAGGGTTAGGGTTAGGGTTAGGGTTAGGGTTAGGGTTAGGGTTAGGGTTAGGGTTAGGGTTAGGGTTAGGGTTAGGGTTAGGGTTAGGGTTAGGGTTAGGGTTAGGGTTAGGGTTAGGGTTAGGGTTAGGGTTAGGGTTAGGGTTAGGGTTAGGGTTAGGGTTAGGGTTAGGGTTAGGGTTAGGGTTAGGGTTAGGGTTAGGGTTAGGGTTAGGGTTAGGGTTAGGGTTAGGGTTAGGGTTAGGGTTAGGGTTAGGGTTAGGGTTAGGGTTAGGGTTAGGGTTAGGGTTAGGGTTAGGGTTAGGGTTAGGGTTAGGGTTAGGGTTAGGGTTAGGGTTAGGGTTAGGGTTAGGGTTAGGGTTAGGGTTAGGGTTAGGGTTAGGGTTAGGGTTAGGGTTAGGGTTAGGGTTAGGGTTAGGGTGAGGGTTAGGGTTAGGGTTAGGGTTAGGGTTAGGGTTAGGGTTAGGGTTAGGGTTAGGGTTAGGGTTAGGGTTAGGGTTAGGGTTAGGGTTAGGGTTAGGGTTAGGGTTAGGGTTAGGGTTAGGGTTAGGGTTAGGGTTAGGGTTAGGGTTAGGGTTAGGGTTAGGGTTAGGGTTAGGGTTAGGGTTAGGGTTAGGGTTAGGGTTAGGGTTAGGGTTAGGGTTAGGGTTAGGGTAGGGTTAGGGTTAGGGTTAGGGTTAGGGTTAGGGTTAGGGTTAGGGTTAGGGTTAGGGTTAGGGTTAGGGTTAGGGTTAGGGTTAGGGTTAGGGTTAGGGTTAGGGTTAGGGTTAGGGTTAGGGTTAGGGTTAGGGTTAGGGTTAGGGTTAGGGTTAGGGTTAGGGTTAGGGTTAGGGTTAGGGTTAGGGTTAGGGTTAGGGTTAGGGTTAGGGTTAGGGTTAGGGTTAGGGTTAGGGTTAGGGTTAGGGTTAGGGTTAGGGTTAGGGTTAGGGTTAGGGTTAGGGTTAGGGTTAGGGTTAGGGTTAGGGTTAGGGTTAGGGTTAGGGTTAGGGTTAGGGTTAGGGTTAGGGTTAGGGTTAGGGTTAGGGTTAGGGTTAGGGTTAGGGTTAGGGTTAGGGTTAGGGTTAGGGTTAGGGTTAGGGTTAGGGTTAGGGTTAGGGTTAGGGTTAGGGTTAGGGTTAGGGTTAGGGTTAGGGTTAGGGTTAGGGTTAGGGTTAGGGTTAGGGTTAGGGTTAGGGTTAGGGTTAGGGTTAGGGTTAGGGTTAGGGTTAGGGTTAGGGTTAGGGTTAGGGTTAGGGTTAGGGTTAGGGTTAGGGTTAGGGTTAGGGTTAGGGTTAGGGTTAGGGTTAGGGTTAGGGTTAGGGTTAGGGTTAGGGTTAGGGTTAGGGTTAGGGTTAGGGTTAGGGTTAGGGTTAGGGTTAGGGTTAGGGTTAGGGTTAGGGTTAGGGTTAGGGTTAGGGTTAGGGTTAGGGTTAGGGTTAGGTTAGGGTTAGGGTTAGGGTTAGGGTTAGGGTTAGGGGTAGTTAGGGTTAGGGTTAGGGTTAGGGTTAGGGTTAGGGTTAGGGTTAGGGTTAGGGTTAGGGTTAGGGTTAGGGTTAGGGTTAGGGTTAGGGTTAGGGTTAGGGTTAGGGTTAGGGTTAGGGTTAGGGTTAGGGTTAGGGTTAGGGTTAGGGTTAGGGTTAGGGTTAGGGTTAGGGTTAGGGTTAGGGTTAGGGTTAGGGTTAGGGTTAGGGTTAGGGTTAGGGTTAGGGTTAGGGTTAGGGTTAGGGTTAGGGTTAGGGTTAGGGTTAGGGTTAGGGTTAGGGTTAGGGTTAGGGTTAGGGTTAGGGTTAGGGGTTAGGGTTAGGGTTAGGGTTAGGGTTAGGGTTAGGGTTAGGGTTAGGGTTAGGGTTAGGGTTAGGGTTAGGGTTAGGGTTAGGGTTAGGGTTAGGGTTAGGGTTAGGGTTAGGGTTAGGGTTAGGGTTAGGGTTAGGGTTAGGGTTAGGGTTAGGGTTAGGGTTAGGGTTAGGGTTAGGTTAGGGTTAGGGTTAGGGTTAGGGTTAGGTTAGGGTTAGGGTTAGGGTTAGGGTTAGGGTTAGGGTTAGGGTTAGGGTTAGGGTTAGGGTTAGGGTTAGGGTTAGGGTTAGGGTTAGGGTTAGGGTTAGGGTTAGGGTTAGGGTTAGGGTTAGGGTTAGGGTTAGGGTTAGGGTTAGGGTTAGGGTTAGGGTTAGGGTTAGGGTTAGGGTTAGGGTTAGGGTTAGGGTTAGGGTTAGGGTTAGGGTTTAGGGGTTAGGGTTAGGGTTAGGGTTAGGGTTAGGGTTAGGGTTAGGGTTAGGGTTAGGGTTAGGGTTTAGGGTTAGGGTTAGGGTTAGGGTTAGGGTTAGGGTTAGGTTAGGTTTAGGGTTAGGGTTAGGGAGAGGGTTAGGGTTAGGGTTAGGGTTAGGGGACGGTTTAGGGTTAGGGGTAGGGTTAGGGTTAGGGTTAGGGTTAGGGTTCAGGGTAGGGTTAGGTTAGGGTTAGGGTTAGGGGTGTTAGAGGTT